>NC_134577.1:114686228-114898728 GCF_050947875.1 Dermacentor variabilis | reverse complement strand
AGGAGCACGCAGTTAATATTGTTGGCGCTCTCGTCCTTACAACTCAGATGAACATACGGAAGTGGTTCTACCTTGAGTCCCGGCACATCCTGGACACGCATTCTCGGACTATCACTTTCGGCGATACTGTCATGCTAGTACTCTTGCATGACATTATTTATTTATTTATTTATTTATTTCGCATACTTCCAAGACCCGAGGGCATCACAGGAAGGTGAGGTAAATACATATATTTACAGAGTAAAAGGAAAAGAAACACAGTTATAACAAGCAAAGAAAAACATGTTAGCAAAAGGCTTCATGAATGGCAGTCTTGAAGCTGTCGATGTCGGTGATGGCGGTGATGGAAGCGGGAAGGTGGTTCCATTCTTCGCTAGTCTTTGGAATGAAAGATTCGCTGTAGGTATCAGTCCGACAAGATGACACACCAACTTTATAGTTACGGTCTGAACGCGATGACACGTAGACAAGAGGGGAAAAACAACGCCTTTTAGAAGTGGATTATAATGATATATCTTGTGGAACAAAGAAAGGCAAGAGCATTTCTGGCGCAAAGATAGTTCAGGTAAGACAAGTGTAGAGTTCATTGATGATACACTGGCCTACCGAGAGTAATTTGATAGATTGAAACGTGCTGCGCGATTCTCGGCGGATTCAATAACTTCTGAAAGTGTAATGTTTTTGGGGTCCCAGATAGCGCATGCGTAATCTAATTTAGAGCGAAAAAGAGTTTTATATAGATGTAACTTTACTGACGTAGTTGCTCGGGAAAAATTGAGTCCTAAGTATCCCAGCATGCGGTTTGCGTTGTTAGTAAGATGCATGCGCCAAGAAAGATCAGAACTGTATTGGATGCCAAGGTACTTGTATTAAGTCACAGGATCTAGTAGGATGCCGTCAAGAAAATACGGGCTGCTAACAGTGTGGCCCCGTGGACATATCCGCATGCTTTTACACTTCTTGATGTTGAGCCGCATCATCCGTTTATTGCACCATGAGGACAAGTGGTTAAGATATTGAAGTTCATGCTGATCAGAGGGTAGGGCGAGTTCGTTACACACGGCCCGTTGGACGGTTCGAGTAGTTTTGCTCAATCAGCCAATAAGCGCGCACTGGGAGAAATATATCCGAAGAGAATACGATCCCGAGATGCTGCCGCGGCAATTCACCGCTCGTCGAGAGCGTTGCCCTAGCCTACATGCATGCGGCGTGTAGGGCGCCCTCTCGAAGAAACCACCAACAAGGCTGCAAGCCGTATAAATAAAATACTGCTGCAGCTTGCCGAAGCCGATGACTTCTTCACCAGGGGTGACTTCATAAAGATCAAAATTCTCCATTTCCACGCGCCCTGAGATGCCTATCGTTATAATTCAAATATACTTCAGAGGTCTCAATTTCACGTGGACATAAGTGGCAAAGCATGGTACAGCACTGCATGGGCCCGGACTCGGGCCCTGTAAGCATTTGTTTACCTCTGCCCGGGCCGGGCTCGTAACTAGGAGCTTTGGGTTCGGGTTGGGCCCAGGCCTCATGCAGGCCGGGATTAGGCCCGGGCACGCTATTCGCATCGGATCCCGGACCAGGACGAATTTTTCCTTAACTGGGAAGCCTTTTTTTCAGAGATACCCGTATGGGTTTCCTTTGTAGCATCATGACACCGTTGGTTGGATAACATTTATCCCTGTCCACAACGTTCCTCCCCCTTGCGGCATTCTGCAGGACTGATCTTCCAAAAAGAAACGCTGGTTAACATTGTGTCCAGGTTGTAAAGACCTCGGATTCCTAGAGGTGATCGTGCTCAGGCGAGAGACGGATGGCCCGATGTTGGAATGGAAGTAGCACTGCGAGTTCGACAGCGGCCCCGCCTGTAAACAAGTTAAAGAGCATTAGGGTGGTTGGGTATGGCGGCGACCGACGAAGTTGCAAGACATCACAGAGTCGGATCCCAATCACGAAAAGTTATAAAGCTAATTACATTGAAATGGGTATTGAAGAGATTAGAATCTATGTGAATGGTCAGACTCGTGGCAAACAAAAAAAAACTTCCTATTCCCAAGATGACTTAATCGAAGTATTTTCAGTACAGCTAGTCACATTTTCCCACAGCCGAAGACGTGCCTAAAGGCAGAGTCATTTACAATATTGTTACGTGTAGCTGAATCCCAATGCTATATACACTTTATTTACAGGGACGCTAAAGGAAGGCCAAAATGGCGACGTTATATCAAGCGAGCCCACATCGTCTTCCGCCTCCTCAGTGCAGTCACACTGTGGCGACTGTTCCGTAGCATCACCCCCGGCAGTAGAAGTACCGTCCCGGTGCTTAATCTACACATCCGCGGTGAAAGGTGTCTGGTATGGCTTTAGTCTGGCCACTTGAACGATGTCACTTGCAGCCGACGATGACGCTGAGAGGTCGGCGGGGATGACTTCATACGTGACATCGGTCACTTGTCGCACCACACGGTATGGGCCAGTGTAGCGGGACAGCACCTTTTCGGAAAGGCCCACACGTCAAAAGGGTGACCAGAGAAGCACCAGAGAAACCGAAGTAAAGTGCACGTCGCGATAGTGGCAATCATAGAGGCGTCTCTGATGCTCCTGTGAAGCCTCGAGACGGGTGCGGGCGAGCTGGCGCGCGTGTTTGGCGTGTGCGATCGCGTCGCGGGCGTATTCAGTGGCTGAACGCTTGGCCGTGGACAGCAAAGTGTCTAAGGGCAACGCGGGTTCTCGGCCATATAGGAGATAGAATGGTGAATAGCCGGCGGTGTCGTGACGCGATGAATTATACGCGAACGTCATATATGGTAAGTGAAGATACCAGTCGTGGTGGTCGGTCGCGACGTACTTCGAAAGCATGTCGGTGATGGTCCGGTTGAGGCGCTCCGTGAGGCCGTTGGTCTGTGGGTGGTAGGACGTGCTGAACTTGTGCTTCGTCGAGCAGGAGCGGACGATGTCCTCGACGACTGTCGACAAAAAACTGCGGCCACGGTCAGTGAGTAATTGGCGCGAAGCACCGTGCACTAAAATTATGTCATAGAGCAGAAGGTCAGCAACGTCATTAGCACAACTTCTCGGGAGGGCTCTGGTGATTGCGTACCGCGTAGCATAATTAGTAGCGACGGCGACTCATTTATTTCCGCAGCCCGCGAGAGGAAACGGTCCAAGCAGGTCTAGGCCAACACGGAGAAATGGTTCCGGTTGGATGTCGATCGACTGGAGACATTCAGCTGGAGGTGTGGAGGGCTTCTTCCGGCGCTGACAAGGCTCACAAGCGGCAACGTAGCGCCGCACGGAGCGGGCGAGACCCGGCCAAAAGAATCGACGTCGTACACGGTCGTATGTGCGCGAGACGCCCAAGTGTCCAGCCAAGGGAGCGTCGTGAAGTTGTTGGAGGACAGTCGAACGCACGTGCGATGGAATCACGAGCAGAAGGTCAAGGCCGTGTGGATCGAGATTGCGGCAGTATAATGTCCCCTCCTTAAGGAGAAACATCCGGAGAGAGGCGTCGCCAGGCGTTGACTCCAGATGGTCGATGAGGGCTCGTAATGAAGGATCGCGGCGTTGCTCGTTGCCGATTTCAAGCAAATGGGACACAGAGAAAACGCAAGCGATGGCGTCCGCATCAGTTGGTTCGTCGACGGGGTAGCGGGACAAACAATCGGCATCCTGGTGCAAACGTCCCGTCTTATATACCACGGAGAAGGCATATTCTTGCAGGCGTAACGCCCAGCGAGCGAGTCGTCCCGTGGGGTCCTTAAGCGAGGAGAGCCAGCAAAGCGCGTGGTGATCAGTGATGACACAGAAAGGGCGTCCGTACAAGTATGGACGAAACTTGGCAACAGCCCACACAAGAGCGAGGCACTCGTGCTCTGTGATTGAATAATTGCGCTCGGCGGGTGATAGAAGTCGGCTGGCATAGGCTATAACGCGATCATGTCCACGCTGGCGTTGTGCTAACACTGCTCCTATGCCGTGACCACTGGTATCAGTTCGAACTTCCGTTGAGGCAGACGGGTCAAAGTGGGCCAGAATTGGAGGCGTGGTAAGGAGAGTAGTGAGCTGCGAAAAAGATGCGGCATGGTCAGGTCCCCAAGAAAATGGGGCGCCTTTCTTCAAGAGGTCCGAAAGGGGACGTGCGATGGTCGCAAAATCTTTCACAAAGCGTCTGAAATAAGAGCACAGCCCTACGAAACTACGAACGTCCTTGAGAGACTTCGGAATAGGAAAGTTCGCAATGGCGCGAATTTTGTCCGGATCAGGTCACACGCCTCTGGCGTCACAAGGTGTCCAAGGACGGTGATTTGGCGTCGAGCGAAGTGACATTTTGACGAGTTCAGCTGGTGACCGGCGTGGCGGAACACGTCAAGAATCGCTGAAAGACGGTCTAGATGCGTGTCAAATGTGGGCGAATAAACGATGACGTCGTCCAGGTAGCACAAACAGGTGGACCGCTTGAACCACTGAAACAAAGAGTCCATCATTCGTTCTAAGGTGGCGGGCACCTTACAGAGACCGAAATGCATCACCTTGAACTGATAAAGGCCGTCAGGTTTAATAAATGCAGTCTTCTCTCGGTCCATGTCGTCGACGGATATCTGCCAGTAGCCGGACCGTAAGTCGATAGAAGTAAAATAGGTGGCACCGTACAAGCAGTCTAGAGCGTCATCAATACGTGGAAAACGGTAGACGTCCTTTATTCTGATTTTGTTCAGGTGGCGATAATCTACACAAGAACGCCACGTTCCATCCTTTGTTTTACAAGTACGATGGGAGAAGCCCAGGGACTACAGGAAGGCTCGATAATGTCCTTTGCAAGCATCTTTTTGACTTCCTGTTGCATAACAGCTCGTTCTAAGGCAGAAACACTAAATGGACGTCGGTGGATAGGGTTAGCATCGCCAGTGTTTATGCGATGGGTCACGACGGACGTTTGACCTAAGGGTCGATTATCAAAGTCAAAAATGCCGCGATAGCCTTCAAGAACACGGCAAAGAGCTTCAGCTTGAGCCGGTGCAAGGTAAGAGGAAAGCATCTTCTCAATGTCGACACCAGTACCGTGCGATGACGTCACGGTGTGGAATGAGCTGTGACGATCTTCCACTGTGAATGGCTCGATCTCATCATTCTGCAAAGCGCTAATTATAGCCAATGAAACCCCCTGAGGCAGAAGTTGCGTGGTTAGCGCGAAATTGACAAGGGGAAGGCAGGTGCGGTTGCCAGTAATTGTCAGCACAGTGTGCGACATGGTCACACCACGTGTAAGTATAACTGCCGGAATTGGTGCGACCACGTAATTACCGTCAGGTACAGTTGGTGAGGACAACAAGTCGACGGGTGCCACAGAGTGAGGCGGTAGGCGAATAAAATCCATGCAGCTCAAACGGCTTGGAGGCGGGTCCACAGGGCCGGCAAGAAGAGGCAAGTCAAGGCGAAGTGAGCCGGCCGAACAGTCAGTGAGGGCAGAATGATTGGTAAGAAAATCCAGACCGAGAACGAGCTCGTGAGGGCAATGCTCGATGACGGTGAAGAGAACGACGGTGTGTCTGTCAGCAATGGTGAGTCGGGCAGAAGAGCACTTGCCAACAATAGCGACAGTCCCTCCGTCGGCGACTTGTACAACTAGGTTCGGGGCGGGCGTCAGAACTTTCTTGAGCCGACGGCGCAGAGCAGCACTCATAATGGACACATGCACCCCGGTGTCAACACGCACACAGGAACATTGTCGACGAGAACGTCCAAAAGATTCTTGTTCGTGGGTAATGTGAAGCGAGGATTTCGTGCTAATGTCGTCACTACAGCTTCACCTCCAGAAGCTGCACTGTCCAGTTTTCCGGTCGGGGGTGCGGCGAGTAGGTCGGAGAAGGAGCACGGCGAGATGGGGGCGAACGAAATCGGCGGCGGGAGGGAGAGGGCGGGCAGGAGTAGCGGGGTCGTGTCAAAGGTGTCGCAGGGTCAGATGATGGAGCGGGCATAGAAGGGGCGAAGGAAAAGGATGCGTTAGAGGGGCGAGGGTGGTAATTAGTAGAATAGCGTGTCGCAGAAGTCCAGCGGCTGCGGCGAGCGGCATGTCCAATACGTCGGCAGTTAAAACAGATCGGCTTGTCCACGGTTCGCCATTCGGAGGGGTTGCGCTGTCCATAACAGTAAGAAGGGCGTGGTGGGGCCGTGCGTGGAGAGAGAGGTTCCGAACATACGGAACAAATGGAGTACAGGCCGACGTTGGGCAACTCTTGACGGACGACGGCCTGGATCAAGGAGATTGTCACCGGAGATTGATCAGGGGACGGGAATAAAGGGGCTGCCGGTTGTGCCGCTTCAACCTCACGACGAATGATGCGGGTCAAGTTGTCACATCGCGACGGCTGGCGGAAGAGGTCGTCACAGGATGGCGTAGCAGCTGTGTTGGGAAGTCGCGTGATGTGCTGGTATACCCGGCAGCTTTTAGCCTGCTCGAGACGCGGCACTCCTTGAGGATCGTATCGATGCTGGTGACTTTCGTAAACACCAGTAAATTGAAGGCGTCGTCAGCAATGCCTTTGAGGACGTGCTTAACCTTCTCGTCCTCAGACATGGTCGGGTCAGCCTCGGCACAAAGGGTCAAGACGTCGAGAATGTACGACACGTAGGACTCGGTCGACGTCTGTACACGTGTGGCAAGGGCTTTTTTGGTGACTTGGCGACCGAACGGATTGCCAAAAAGGTCGCGGAGCTTCTCCATGAAGAGATCCCAGCTTGAGATCTCCTCTTCGTGAGTCTGGAACCATGCAAGTGGAGCTCCGTCGAGGTAGAAAAGAACGTTCGCAAGCATAATAGTCGGATCCCACCTGTGACTGGTGCTGACACGTTCGTATCAGCGGAGCCAGTCGTCAACATCAGGACTGCCGACTCCCTTGAAAACACCAGGATCCCGAGGGGGGGAAACGGCGACGTAGATAGGGTCTGCAGGCGGAGACGGTTGTGTAGATGAAGTGCCGCCAGCAGGAGCCGAAGTTGCACTGTCGCCGTTGCGACCGCTGCGAAGCTCCATGACGGGTACGGGGAACGTCCACCTCCACCAAATTAATGTTACGTGTAGCTGAAGCCCAATACTATGTACACTTTATTTACAGGGACCCTAACGGAAGGCCAAAATGGCGACGCTATATCAAGCAGGCCCACGTCGTCTTCCTCCTCCTCAGTGCAGCCACACTGTGGCGGCTGTTCCGTTGCAATATTTTGTTACTGCGTGAAATTATCTAGGCTTTCACCCGGAGCCATTTACATGCCGCTTGGAACTGCCTTGTGGGTGATCATTTTAAAAGAAAAATACAAATGACATAAACTTTAAGCGAGTTCTTAGATTACTGAAATAAAATGGTGTCTAGTTAGTTTTGGAATATTGAACAACAAATAATTTGTGTGATAAGGAGGGATGCGGGGCTTCTGAACCATTTTTATATGTATAATTTTATATTGATGAAAATATTTATAGCAATGTTTATAAAGCTTTATAAGCGTAAGTATATATTTAGGTATATATATTCTAAATTCAATATAGATAGAATAGAAAGACTTTATGGCTGCCATACGGACCAATTAAGCATGCCACCTCGTGAGAACCATCATTTCAGAAATAATGAAGACACATTCATTCTTTTTCTTAGCTCCTGTTTAAAGGGGTTACAGTGCGGAATAAGGCCAGTCACGCTTTTTTCATTGCATTTCTGTAAGAATGTCGTCACGTTGACGCTAACTTCAATCTTTTTTCTTTGTCATTACGTGTCAGGTACATACAATTTTTTGTGGTAATAAAGATTTAGAAACATAGAAAGAACCTGGTCTTGTTCTTGACAGAATTTCAGCCCAGAAACTACTTTGAAAGGAAATTTTGGCGAGGCAGTTTGGAAATGATAATTTTCCTTAAAGTCTATTTTGTTCGGCCAAAATATGTAAACTTTGAAAAATGAGCTCAGAAATGTCCGAACGAGCTATTTTATTTTAAAACTAAAGATAATTAATCAAAGTGGCCTGCATCATAGTTTGAACCTTCCTTTTCAATTGGAACCTGCTCTACGGCAATTGCTTCAAGTCGCCCTCGCTTTTTCCTGCTTTTGGGCAGTCCTGCGCCCTTAGAGTCTAAGTTCGCATACAAGGGCGCCGTAGCGCTGTGTCCTGTTGTACCTCACTTTGTCCCCGTCTGTGTACGCTGTTAGCCCTTTATCACGCAAGATGAAGGCTCCGCAAGGACAAAGCTCAATAAACATAGTTTACACAAGGTATTTTACTGCGCATTCTCGAGACTTTTATGGCTGGAAAATGCAATGTCAAACGTATGCAATCTTATGTGCACACTGTTATTGCGAAGACTTTTCGTAATACTTACAGAGAGACCTAACATGGACCTTCGGGTACGTGGCGTCCGTTACGGCGGCCTATGGCTGGCAGGTTATTCGCAGTAATTATACGCTGATTAAGAAAATGACCAATAATAGCTATTCAGCATTTGCTTCATCCAGCTTATCGATATTCGGAAATTGACGCGAGCTCTAGAACAATACATATTGCCCTTTGAATGCATGGATGGATGGATTTATGGATGAACCGATGGAGTGGAGGGATGGTTGATGGATGGATTTATAGATGGATGTGCTGGATGGATGGATGGATTGGATTGGATTGGATTGGATGGATGGATGGATGGATGGATGGATGGATGGAAATACACATTATTTTGACAATGAGGCTCGCGTTGTCCTAGGTAGGTAGCCTCCTTATTCCATGGTTCTCTGCCGACAGCCTGGCCCAGTCTAACAGCCAGAGCTGGTCCTCGGGGTCCTGACTCGTGAGCAGAACCCCCCACTGCTTATTCCGATGGTTGCTGTAGTTTATCTTCAGGCTGTTCGTGGACCCCCAAAACATGTGGTAGAGGGTGTTAGGCGTGCCTCTGCAGTATTTGAGGTTTCTTCGATATTTCCTTGCGTACAGTGCCTCTAATAGAGCTTCATGCAAGTGTTTTTCTGCTTGTAGTCTTGATATTACTGCTGGTTCCCTTGTTAGTGTTCGGTGTGGTCTGGAGTAGTAGTTCGACACGTTCTTATAATGTTCCAACATGTCCGTGTAATTCGTTGTTATTTTTTCGATGTTGCCAAGAGAACGCTGTCCTTGAGGGTGGCCCTGTTTACGTCTTCTATGGCTGCGGCGTAGGCCGTTCGTGTTCCCCGTGAAGGACGTATGTCCCAGTGTCCAGATGATGTAGATTTCTTGGAAGTGCTTGCCCCTGAGCAAGTTCTGAACGACTAATTCTTTCCATCTTGTATCTCCTGCAGGCTTCTTGCGAGTATGTGATGATGGTGGATGATTTGTCGCATGTGTGAAAGCGAGAGCGAGAGCCATTTCCTCCGCAGCCGTAGCGTCTTTAGAGCGTTTCATGTGCGATTCTTCGTCGTTAACCGCACTGATAACGGATGTGCTTTGGCCCTATATTTTTCCTCATAGGTGTATGGGATGTGTTCATCGTTGCGCTTGCATACTAATAGAGAATTTTGGAATTGTAGCCCCAAGCGCCGTGCGGCCCAAGAAGATAGACGGCGACAACTGAGCATGCGCAGAACACAAGGCAGCCATGAGTCTTTGCGTTACGCTATGACCAAACACTCTAAACTCATAAAATAGAGTGGGTTCCAAAGCTGCCTTGAATGGCTCACGCGGGTGACGAGCTGTCGCGTGATAGCCAAGAGAGACATACGAGTCGCAGCCGTTCAGAGCTTGGATCACTCAGCTAAGTTATGGCGCCGAGCATGACTGGCCATAAAGCTTCGTATGCGCGGTAGCGTTTCACTCCAACGAAAGTCGGCATACAACTGTTGATTGCAGAGCGAACTCGCCGAGTTCCTGGTGATTTTCGGCGAGACGCAGCGCAACGCAGGAAGACACTAGCTGAGGTAGGGTCGGCGTCCATCGAAGGGAAGAAACGAGTCGTACAAATAATAGCATAGTCAATATTTAAAGCGAAGCTTTCTTTGCCTTTTCCTTCGACTTTCCCACTGCTGCTGCTGTCAAGCACACCGCGACGGCGGGGAGGGGGAGGGGTCAGAGTGTGTGTAAACATGACAGGAGCCAGTGAGAGAGAAAAGGTGACGTTAGAAACTCGTTTTCGCCCCCACGTCGAATGTGAACAATGCCCTCTGGAGCTCCCTGGCCCTCACCACATTTGCGTCTTGACAGCTGTAACTATCAGTGACTCCTCTCGGAAGCATTGCAGAGAGTGCAGCGCTTCTCTCGAGCGAGTCCAGAGGAGACGTACATAGAACTTTATGAAGGAGTGAGGAGAAGAGGTAGTTACCACACGAGGGGGGGGGGGGTGACGTGAGACGGCGATGAAACCGTACTACTCTACGATGGCAGTTGCGGGCAAACTGGATGAGCTTAAGTTCAAGGTACCGTACAGTACGTTGCTACTATTTCTGAAAAATAAACACCATGCAAATATGTCAAACGGAAAAACTACGCAGGGCGTGCAGAAGCAGAGCCGCATTGCTTAAAGCTCATGGCAGGGTCTAGGCGACACTACGAAAGCGGTCGACCATCACATCAACATTTCTGTGCCTGCCGTGGTAGCTTTGTGGCTAGGGCATTGCTAGAGACCGTGGATTGGATCCCAACCGCGGAAGCCGCATCTTGACGGCGGCTAAATAGAAAACACACGTTGTTAGGAATGGCCTGCCGCGGTGGCAACATGCAAGTTTTCGCAGCCAGCTGCAGCTGCGAGCGTGGCAAGCTTCCCCGAAGATAGCATGGAAGCCTTCAACACCTGCCGCGGTAGCTCGTTTCGCAGGCGCCGCGAGGTGCCGCGTCAACAACCCCTCGGCGCCGCATGACTAAACGCGATCAGCTATTAGTGAAATCGCCAACGCCTTCACGGTTCAACTGAAGCAAGGGGATTTTCTGGAAGGAGGTGCCTTGCGGTGCCTTTTCACGGGCCTTTGAAGACGCCAGACAATGGGCAGCGGCGGAGGCCACTGTGCGAGGTCCGCCCTGGAATTTAGAGGCGCCGGCTGCGGTCGGGCGTTACTACCTGGCTACGGGGATGCAGTACAATGGACAACACGATGGCCGCGTTGCGAAGGTCAGCTCCGAGTGCAGTGAAAGTGCGTACGTGTTTGTGTAAACCGTACCGCAGAGAGGCGGCTTGTTTACGATGACGTCGAACGTTTTGCCTCACCGAGGGATCTAGGGAACACGAAGTGGATATAACCAACTGTTGTCGGCGGCTAGAGTGTGCTCATCGTCGTGCTCTGTACTCGTGAGCTGTGTGCTCATTTGCTGTATGCTTGGTCTTGCGTGCTCCATTTGGGAGCCACGCTAGAATGCGTAAATGTATCCCATGTGCAACTGTAAATACTGAAAATAAACGCTGCTCGCCTAGTCCTGTCGCCCCAAGTTGCTCCGATCGTCCTACAAGCCCGACACCAACTCTTACAACGTGCACTTGCATTTTGGGACAAGTTAAAGAACATCATGGGTGTCGAAATTAATGCGGAGTTCGCCACTACGGCGTGCCTCATAATCCGATTGTAGTTTTGGCACCTACAGCCCCAGAAACCAATTCAAGTTTAATACTTTTGCCACAATGCGATGCGCCATATGAGGCAATGACTATGCTCAACCCACTTGGAGGTTATGAAATATGGCAAACAACAACGCCTCAAGAAAACACCTCTCCCTGTGTGCGCTGTGTACTACGCAGACAAGCAGCAGTGGTGCACGCAAGGTAACGTTTAACATAAACTCACCACTCTCGTGTTAGACTAAACTTTGAAGAAATTAAGCTTTAGCCGTCAACATCACCGCTAATTATCGTCAATCAAAGTATCCAGCACGGAAAGCTTCGCTGACATCGATTCCCACAGTGCGTGGGGTCTGCATATCTTTTTGTTAGAAACTTTATTCAAGGCCTTTTTTTTAAATGACCTTTTTAAGGTTTCGCCTGTAAAAGACTTCTTGTTTGTTCCTTTTTCACTTGAAAGCGGCTTCTATTTGCACCACCGCGTAATGGCATCCCGAGTGCGCAACCCAATGTTGCTCTTGTGGCAATTCTAAAGCCCTGATGCTCCTCTGAACCCAAGAGCAACCAACGCAACGCGGCTTGGGGTCCCAAAGTCTTGGGGCCCCAAGTATTGAACTTTCTGATGTGTTCTGCAGTGCTTGTGCTTGTCGGAGATCCCTGTCATATTCAGGATCCATGTTCCTCAGTATCTTGGAGACGTGAATGTTTTCGCTTATTTCTAAGGGTGTGGTACGGGAAACTGCGGTTATCATAGCACGGGTAACCGGAACTGAGACGCTAAGGCCCACGCAGAGCCGCGCCCTTCGATTCCACGTTAACGTGTTTATGTCACTCAAGGATGGGCAGCCACTCGCCGCTCTAGGCGGCCGATGACTAATCACCATATCCGCGCAATGCTGACGGAGCCGCCACTTGCTGCTAACCCGCCGCTCGCTGGCGTGAGCAATAACGTCGCCTCGATAGGTGCGGCGATACTGGAGCTTCTTCCTGCTCACTTCGTCATGCCACAGCTCCACGGGTAATCACTTCTTGAAGACTATCTCGTCCTTCGCGAGTTACCGCCATTTTATTATAGGGTATAACTGTTTCAGCCTGATTTTAGCCTTTTTATTCAATACTGCTCGAGGTTTCCGCTCTTGGCCGTCGTCTCGGAGAATCCACCATTGACCTTTAGCGTGACCTATGTGTGACGTCATACCAGCTGTGGAAAAGCGGGGCCCCAACTCCGCTCGTCGCGATCGTTGCAGCGAATCCTCCATGCTGCAGCTGCGCGCCGTTGCCGCGAGGGGCGCTCGCTGTACGCGACGTACGCGAGAATGCGAGAATACGCGCGTGCGCGATGTACGCGAGAATAGACTTTGAACAGGTAGAAATAACTAAACGGAGGCTATCTGATTGGTGGACAATATCAACGCAAAAGTAAAGGAGTAAATACATAGGTATGCATGCATATAGAACCATTAAAGGCTAGGTGGCGCGCGCCGCCGCCGCCCGATTCAAAGGGTTGAGCCACAATCATCCATCGATCCATCCGTCATGGCAGCTGTGGAAAAGCGCCCCCCCCCCCCCCCCGACTCATCACGTCGCGATCGTCCCAGCGAATCCTCCACGCGCCGCTGCCGTGGGGGAGGCGCTCGTTCTGCGTGACGTCATGCCAGCTGTGGAAAAGCGGCCCCCTAACTCGGTTCGTCGCAGTCATCCCAGCGAATCCTCCACGGTATGTCAGATGATGTGTATAAGGTGAAGCTGCAACGATGTGCTGCAGCTAAGAAGTGGCGGCGTGCGGAAGAAACGGATGAAGAGCGGGAACAATGTTTAACTAAACGGCGTGCATATTATGCAGCCAGGCGAATGCGTTCAACATCTCTTGATCTGGGTGTATCTACAAGTATCATGCATGCTCTCAATGCTGACGCGACTTTGGCGACACCTGATCGTTCGACAGCAAGCCTTATGGATGCTTTAAATGGCGACGAGACTGCATCTACACGTTCGATGAGCAGTATGGAACTCTACAACCTGAACAGAAGATGGCTTTCGCAATCCACTAGGCTTAGACAAGCTAAGCCTCTGCCAATTTTTTTTATATTCCAGTTCGTAGATAGAGCAGTCTAAATATTCGCACCACTGCAGCCGCTAGGCATTTGCCGCAGGATATGTACCCTTTAATAAGTGGGTGTGATGCCTTGGGGCCGCTGAGCAAGCGCATATCCAGCTACTGAGCACGTGACGAGGCTGGGTATGTGCACTTGTGGCCGCTGGGTTTGGGCCAATAGGATTTACACTTTTGGTTGCTGGGTAGGTACCGCTGCGCATTGATGACTATCACGGTGTACATGATTGTGACGGTGATGACCAGAATGATGCTGATAAGAATAACCGTATCAAAGTGATGATGACGACGATGACAAATCTTTTGAAGACTATTCGACCTCTAAGTGACGTCGATCAAACGTTGTCACTTGGAAAGGCCACTACCATAGCACGATAAGCAAAGCGAGGACAAGGTAAAAGCGGGCGCCAACGTTTCGACAAGTCGACGTGACCTTTTCAAGGCCTTGAAAAAGACAAGTTCACTTGTCCAAACGTTGGCTCCCGCTTTCACCTTGTTCTCGTTTTGTTGATCGTCTTGGATTTTCATCCCACGCCTTCCCCGTGTTTTCCATGGACTACCATAAAACGTATCACGGCATCCTTTGCCGCCCCAGGCAGTGGATTGAAATTAACAATGTTCTCATTCGTCTTTCGACGTGGCTCCCACAATAAATCGTACAGTTCATAGATCTTATTGTTACCCACACCCGCCCAGGAAAACATTGTCTTTCCTCTATTTCTGCTAGACAAGCAATCACCTTTCGACTTTCCTCCAGATCCAAAAGATCATATCGCTTGTACGGAGAGCTCGCTCGAGTTCGCTAAATGTAATGGGACCGCTAATATATATTGTTAAAAGATGATAAAGTCTCGCTAAATATTTCCTAATCTCCAGAGGACAGGGACACGCCCTCCACCTACAACGAGATTACTAACCACTACTATCTCAGCCGCAGAACCTACTTTGTTCCTCATCCGCAGCTCAATAGAACTCAAGCATTAACGCTCCGCCTACTACAAACGAATACTTATCCCAATCCGTCGCTCTTACATAATATCTATCCGGATACTTACACCAATGCTACCTGCCACGATTGTGGAGAAATAGCCACGTTAGACCACATGCTCTGGCGGTGTGCCCGGTCACGCTCTATCATCGATAACGGCTCGACCAGATGTGAGGCGGTTCTCCTCAGCCCTCTTCTGGCTGACCAACTCTGGGCTGTCCAGCAGGCCCACGATGCAGCTGAGAGGCTCGGCCTTCCGGTTCCAACGTGGGAGCAGCCCGCTTCGTGAACACTCACGATCTACAGGACTTCATTAAAGTTTCGCCATATCATACCATCCCACGCAACACCCGTTAAACCATGGCTGCCACCTTTGATGCATCCTTTCTTAGAAGACCTCATTTATTTCAAAACCGATTTTTCGAAAAGTTAGCAATCTTAGGATACTTCACAGACATTTCAGGATCTATCTATCTATCTATCTATCTATCTATCTATCTATCTATCTATCTATCTATCTATCTATCTATCTATCTATCTATCTATCTATCTATCTATCTATCTATCTATCTATCTATCTATCTATCTATCTATCTATCTATCTATCTATCTATCTATCTATCTATCTATCTATCTATCTATCTATCTATCTATCTATCTATCTATCTATCTATCTATCTGTTCTCCCGCCAACCTTGGTCTCTGTGTAGTTCATGGTGGAATGGTTAGAGCCTTAGGCTGGCTGTTCTGAGGGAACAAGGTTCGGAAGAAACTTTTAGACCGATTTAAATCCCTGAGTGTTGTAACATGTGCATGTGGGCCGCTCTTCAACGAAACTTTTGGATGCCGACTCACAGCAGTGATTGTGTGCCAATTGTTTAGTGCTCGTATTCGATATACCTCTTTGATGCCAACTTGAGTTACTGTGTATGGGCCAGTATGTGTTTGCGTCTCTACAATGACCCAAAGATCCTTCAAATTTCTCCGATGGGAGGGCGAAACCAAAGCCACGTCACACGGGTTGCTCGAGGATAGCAACCCGACGCTTTAGCAGAGTGCGCCGCCACAGTACTGGGTATGTGCCACTTTCCGTTAACGCCTTTCACGCCATCGCTTTAGCGAGCTGTGCCAATGGTGCACCGGGCGTGCCGCTCTTCAGTGAACCTCTCGACAACTTCGGTCACTGTCTGTCTGCAAAGCGAGGAACAATTCTCAGCGCGCACGAGCGCGCCACGTTTCTCCTCTCGGAGGACACGGGCGGACTTCTCGGCAGCGCCACTAGATGGCGCAGCCTGTCTAGAAAGCAAATAACAGAGATCGCAAGAAAAACGTAGTGATGAAAATGAAGGCGCTTCCAACAACAGCCTGGAAATATATAAGGATCTGGTAAAAGGTTATGCAGCAGGAGATAAGCCAAGCACGGCGAAAGGATTATTGGATTGCAAAGCGCAAACCGCGTAACCGCGTAAGTGGTTGAAAAGGGGGAAAAAAGCTGTATAAGAGCGTAAGCAGGCGTCTAGTGATTATAGAGAATCCAGTAACCAGTCTAGGAGCTGAACCTATGATCTGCGGAGAACCGTCAAGGAGCTACTGCCGTCCAGTATCGCCTCGGCCGCCTAGCCGCGTCTGAAGTGCGAGTTACTAGTTGGCATAAGAGATGACGAATCAACGTCTGTAACGAAGCTCACGGTACTTCCCCTCAACTGAGCTCAACCTGCTCGAGGGTAGACGTCAGACCTAAACCTCCGGGAAACCCAGCCCAGCAATGGCACCCACCGCAACGAGATCGGCTTGCCAGCGTTCTCCGGGAAAGCTCTGCCGTCGACTCCACGCTTTATGGACTTGCTGCTGCTGCCCGGCCATGCGTATGCCATCATTCGTTTTCTTTTGCACTATGTTTAGTTGACCATCGTTAAGTGTGCTTTGTGTAGTGTTAATCTCTATAGTTACTGTTAACTGTCGTTGTATTTCTTTTGTCCTCATCATTGATCTAGATTAAGTGCATGTGTGTTAGTGTTCTTGTGTTTGTGTGTGTGTTTCGTTTAGAGTGTGTGTCATCAATCCGAAATATATTTTTTGTCTCTCTGTCTCGCGACTCTGACTCCTTCGCTGTGTTCGCTTGAATACGTACGGAACAACCAACCAGCTTGTACACCCAGTCGACCACTTCGCGCCTACGGCGAACGGTTGAGAAGCCGTCACATTGAACTGGCATCCGCAGACAGGACGTTGTGTACAAAAGCAGCACCATCAACGAAGAACGAGAATCATGGGGATTGATCGATTAATGCTACTGACGCATTGTTGCCCAATGTGGAATGCACGTGAGTGCGGATTGTGAGCGCGCAAGTTTTGGAGGTGTAGTGCATTTTGGAGGGAATGGAGTTCGACAAGTGGGCAGAACAAGGCAAACACTTAGGCCTAGAGTGCGCTGAGCTGAGGACACGGGTTGCAGAACAGGGCCAAGTCAACTCCCGAGAAGAGCGGGCGTTGGCTGGAGAGGAAAAAGAGAAAGAGCGCGAAAAAAAGAGAGGGAGCGAGTGGTGGCGAAGGAAGCCGGAGAGCAGGAATTATAGTGGTTACAAGTAAGGATTCAGCTTAATCAATGTGGCGACGGAAGCAGGGCTAGCAGCGAGCACCTATATGTACCGGAGGAGCACAGTTTACGGATAAACACTAGCGGCTCCTCCTCTCCTGCGATGAAAGAAGGGACGGTTTGGACGCATTTATCCGGTGGTTTGAGAGTATCGCCAGAGGTCAGAAGAGGCCCGAAGGTCAGTGGTCAACCGCCCTTTCGACCTCTTTAAGCGGAAAAGCGCTTAGCGTTTACGGAAGGTTACCACCGGACGATGCAGGGGATTACACAAAAGTGAAGACCGCTCTCCGGTGGCGCTTTCGCTTCACAGCAGATGGGTTTCGAGACAGGTTCAATAACGAGAAACCAGTGAAGGCTCAAACGGCAACCGAATATGCAGTTCGGCTAAGTTATTATTTCGATAGATGGGTCGAACTTTCCAAAACCAACGCCGAGTACAGCTCCCTTCGCAGGCTGCTGTTTAGAGAGAGATTTTTGCGCAGTTCTGGTGAGAATATGCCGCTTTACCTAAAGGAGAGGAAGGCAGAATCTTTGGATATGTTTGAGCTGGCAGACGAGTTCTTAGAAGCTTAGCGTGGAGCAAATACCGCGAAAACAAAGGCGATCCAGTCGTAGCTGACAGACGGGAAACTGAAAAGAGGAAACGGCAGCCCGCCACTACCACGTTATTACCTCTGCAATTGCGGAAAGCACCCACCCCCAGCTAAGCCGCAACAAACCCGCGGCCAACGCGGCCATCGTCTGTTACACGAGTGGTGGAGGAGGTCACAGATCGTACAACTGCCAAGCGACCTCTAATGACAGACTACAGGCATCGTGCGTTTACGCCCCCACCAAAGTAGATCACCAGGATAAGGTAAAGCGGCGGCGATCTCGAGCTGAGAAATGGGGACAAGGTTCCCGGCGTCAACGCGATAATGGCGACACAGCCGAAATTTCTCGCCAAGGCTCTTCCTGTTGCTTCCGCTGGTAGATCGCTGTCCGATCACTTCAACGAATTTTGTTTGTGTGCAACTGCAGCAAAAACAAAGATACTACCATTTCATTGCCAGGGCCTTTATGCCCTCCACACACACAAGGACACCAGATAATTGACACTATCAGTTTATAAACTGATATTGTTTTGCTAATTTCAGTGTAGCGTGGTGTCTGCGAACGGAGTATTTTCTTAGTATCAGTCCAGTGTTAGCAGTGAGAAGCAGTTAGGTCTACCAACCCCATGAGGGCAGCATACTAGCCATTGTAGCACTTCACTCTAGGACAAGTGCTAAAAATTTGGTGCGCTTTGTCCTTTCCGCAGGTCGTCCATCCATTCTGTTATGGTGACCATCAACATTGTGTCCGTCAGGCCTCCTCCTCATTTTAGCTTCACCATCGCGAGAGTGGACAGAGAAAGGAAGCTTTCTTCACAATCAGCCCCAGCGGTTTTCCACCAGTCGGAACCGCTGCAATTTGCATTCAGTGGCTTGGCATGCTAACTACATACTTAGTTTCACAATGGCGAGAGCGCGCAGAAAAAGTCAAGCTTTGGTCGCTATCACTACCACGAACCCACGTCAATGCAGATGTAAGTACGTGCAGGGGCTGGACATGCTAACTTCTGCGCTACCACCTGCCGCCGCCACCTCAGATTTTCTACGCATACCTGCTTCTTGTTTTCATCGCAGACGCATGCAGGACAAACGTGGATAAGTAATCGGATTGGCTTGGGAAAACGTTTATTGAGCCTGCAGTAAAGCGCGAAGGCGCGCTTCGGACGGGGCCTACGTCGTCATCGTGGCGGGTGCTCTGCGAGGATCCCCGCTCGCCGTTGCCGGCTCGCCAGGCTCCTGCCTAGCCAGCGCCTCGATGACCTGCTGGACGGCCTGGAGTTGTTTTTCTTGGTCGTCGCTCTGCGTTGCTTCCTCAAGCTGCGGCGGTATACGTCCTGAGTTAGCTTCGCTTGGATGTTTGGAGCAATCCCATAGCATGTGCTCGAATGTGGCCGTCTCCCTGCAGCACGCTCTGCATTTGTCATGGGGGTGCGATTCTGGGTACATCCTATGAAATAGCGCCGGGCTTGCAAGCGTTCTCTTTTGTAGTTCCCTGAGCAGCACGGCCTGCAACCTGCTCAGCCCTTGGCAGGGTGGCGGGAGAAGTCTGCGGGCTAGCCGAAAGCCTTAGTCAATTCGTTATAGCTGGTCATATGGTCTTTGGCGCTGAACCATAGTGGGCAGCCGTAGCCTTGGGCGCGGTCGGTTAGTCCTCGTGCTCGGGCGTGTGCCGTTTCGTTGCGATTGGCATGCTTCTCCGACGCTTGTCCTGCGTGCGCCCCGGGAACCAGTTGATCCGAGTCCTCTTGTTGCGGTCTGCCTGTCGGTGCAGGACGCGTGCCGCCGTTGGGGCAATTCTTCCTTTGGCGTAGTTCATCACCGCCTGTCTGGAGTCGCTGAGGATCATGTGGCATTCTCGGTCTACGAAGGCCAGGGCGATGGCTATTTCTCCTGCTTCCTCCGCTTGCTTGCTCGATGTGCTGGCGGTCGCCCGCACGTTGCCTCCGGAGTCGACCACCGCGATCGCGAAGCCGTTGCGGCTGGCATATTTGGCTGCATCCACATATCTGGCGCCGGTGTCTTGCGCGTGCAGGTCCGTCAGTGCGGTGGCTCTAGCGCATCTTCTGCCTTCGTTGAATTCCGGGTGCATGTTCCTCGGCAAAGGGTCAACAAGCACGTTGCGTCGTACGTGGTCGGGGACGGGGCATTTTGGTCCCTGCTGTTCGTGATAACCGATGCCTAGACTGCACAGGATCTTTCTGCCTGCCCTTGTTGATGACAGTCTTTCCAACTGAGCGGCTCTTTGCGCTTAGGAGATCTCGTCGAGCCTGTTGTGTATGCCCAGCTGGATGAGACGTTTCGTGTTGGTAGTTTCGGGTAGAGCGAGGGGTGTCTTGTAAGCCCACCGGATTAGGATGTCTAGCTTGTTCCTTTCGCTTTTCACCAACTTGTGGAAGGCTGCCACGTACACTATGTGGTAGAGTACGAAAAAGTGTATAAGTCTGATGAAGTTTTCCTCCTTCATGACTTCCTTCTTGGAGGTAACGCGCTTGAGCAGTCTCGTGGCGTTGGCCGTCTTACCCATGATGCGGGTGACGGTGTCTCCTTTCCTGCCGACCGCTTCGATCGTCATGCCTAGGACTCGGATCCTGCTGACCGTCGGTATTGTGTTACCATCCCTGGTGCGGATCTTGAACTTTTCGTGTTTCCTTTGCTTCTTGATTCTGTGCGTTTTAATCGGTTCCTAAAGCAGGAGCTCCGACTTACATGGGGAGCAACGCAGTCCCGTACCTTCCAGGCTTTCATCGATCGTGTCGACGGCCGTCTGTAGTGTGGATTTTATGCGGGCATCACTGCCCCCGTCCACCCGCAGCGTAATGTCGTCCGCGTATATCGTGTGCTTCAGTCCTTCAAGCTGGCATAGTCTTTTGGCAACTTGAATCATAACAAGATTAAATAGCATGGGTGAGATGACGGAGCCTTGGGGAGTGCCCTGGCTCCCTAATGTCTTCTCGTCCGTCTTCAGGTCGCCGGCTCTGAACTCCGCCGTTCTGCCGGTGAAGCAGTCTTTGAAATATTTGTACCACCTCTCGCCTAAGTTTAGATGGGGTACCTGCGCGAGGATGGCAGAGTGCGTCACTTTGTCGAAGGCGCTTTCTAGGTCAAGCTCGAAGACGGCTTTGGTGCCCCTGGTTTCGCCGTCGATCACCTGATGTTTCATAAGTAAAAAATCTCAGTGCCCTCCCACTCTGTGAAGAAAGATGACGAGCAAAGCTGTGTATGTGGGACCCTTAATGGCGAACTGCAACTCTGCCGTATGTCGGCCCCGCATTGCACTGTCTTGGGGATCGGCCCACGTATGGGGAGTGCCTAATGCCAGCTTTACCTCCGCTGCAGGTCGGCCTGGCATGTCGTTACATTCGGGATCAGCCCACGTATGGGGAGAGCTGAACGCTTGCTTCACCTGCGCTGCGGATCAGGCCGGTATTACGCTATCTTCGGGATTTTGCTCTACACGCGGACGCGATAGTGGGGAAAGTAGCCCTTAAGAGGAACCTTTAGCTCTGGTGGTCCTATCTAAATACATGTAAAAGGAAAATTCGCTTTTCTCCACAACCACTGCCGCCTATTTTACAAGGTTTGTTGCACATTAAAGAAAAACTTACAATCTAGTGACTGTTGGTTTAAAATTTTTGATTTAGGTCATCATTATTTATACGCTTGGACGCAGGCGAATAAGTTTAGTTTAAACTTGTCAAAAACCAAGTACACAATTTTCAGGCCTATTAATGTCTCTGTTCATTACACACTTAACCTATTATACGCCAACACAAAACTGCAACAGGTAACAACTCAGAAATATCTTGGTGTCTGGTTTAATGAGCATTTATCATGGAACACACATATTTCAAAACTTCTTACGGACCTTAGTAAAACTGTAGGTTGCCTTTACCGGATCAGCGATCTCTTGCCCGTTTCCCTAAATGTGTCCATATATTATGCACTATTTTTTTCAAATTGTCCTATTGTTGTCCTATTATTGGTCGGGGGCACTACAACAATAAGAAATTTTCAGAAGTTATTGCTTTTGCAAAAGAAGGCATTGCAGGTTATTGAGGGTTACCACGGTAGGCCCGAAAGCCTACCAACATTACCACTCTATCATAAGCATAATTTACTTAAAGCAAACCATGTTTACATATATCGCCTGTTACAGTACATCCATCGTAATCGTTTGTATTCCATTGCTTCAAACCGCCCTCCTTCTAAATATCCCCTTCGGCAACACAGAAACATGGTCCCTAAAACGAGGACAAATTACGGCAAACAAAAGCTCGATTACCAGATTCCTGTTGCTCGCAATAACCCTTCTTTAAGCGTCATGTTTGATCTCCCTAAGAACAAACTTAAAAAAGACATAAGAAAATTATTAATCAGCACTGACTCAATATAATTTCAGTTTTTTACTTAGCGAAGCATCTCTTGTTTTCATATCAAGTTGTTTATGCGTGTGTTTTCTTTAGCGACCTCATGCCATGTGTATACACTGCTTTTTGATTTATGGTGCACTGTCTTTGTATCAAAAGTAATATTTTTCACTGTAATACTGTCATTTGATGAAATGTATTTTGTTCAGTATCATAATATAATGCAATGTATTTTATGCAGTGTCGTTTTGATGCAATGTGTTTTGTTCCCTATCATACTATGTTAATATTTATTTCTCTGTTGGTCACTGCTGTATCGACTGTTTTGGGGAACTGTGACCTCGTCAGGCTTTACCGCCTTTTGTCGCAGTTCCTTCTTTCATCTTTGAAGAAAAATAAACGTCAACTTCAACTTCAACATTTGTTTATTAAAAATTGGCTAAAATCGCAAATTTTCAGAAAACGATGCCAACAGTTTACAACTCTGTCTTTCGGCAATGAAAACTGATATCACAATTCTGTACATTGCATCTAACAGCACATCTAAACCGGACAAAATTGATATATTACGCATGAATCTAAAAAAGTTCAGTAATGTGGAAATACAGCTTTTCCACAACCCTTGTTCACAACGTAACGACTTCACGTAAGACATAAATCGGCATACTTGATTTGTCCGCTTTGAATTATCTAAAGGATGCTGTTTACAGAACCGCGATGTCTGTTTTGATGCAGAGTTATTAATTTTTAAGTTTCCTGCTTCTGTATTTTTCGCACTTTCGAATTTTGAAAATCTCTAACTAAAATTCAAGCCCTAAATGGAAATTCCGCTTCCAATAGTCACTAGAATTTGCCTTTCTGTCCCGAATCCAGCAAACTTCATTAAAATCGCCTCAGCGGTTATCTCAGAAAAGCGATTCGGCGTTTTGCATCTGTTTGAATAGGCCGCGTCGGAGTTGGGCCCGAGTTAAAGCTTACTCTTAACGACTTCATTGTAAAAAAAGGAATAAAAGAATAAAAGAAAAAAAGCGTTTCAGCTTTCAATATCGCCGCCTCACATTTCGTCATGATGACACCGCCACCATCGGCACGGCTCTGTGAGCAGCTACCAAGCTGTTCGCTTTCGCTATCTTCCTTCCCTCGGCTGCAGCGCATTGTCTTGATGCCAGCGACGCGCTAAATCTGCACCATCATTCCGTCATGAATCGCTTCTGCGACCAAGCAAGCTTTCGGCGGCACGCGTTCACTGCCGTATTGACACTAAAACTTTAATATTGTCACAGTCGGTAATGTGGAAAGAAGACGACGCTGATGGTGGTCTTAGAGACGACGAAGAAGAGTTTAGCATCATCGCTGCTCTACGCTTGTTGGCTCAGCCATTAAAAGCCACTTGTAAATAGACGAACGCTTCTTCCTTCCCGTAACATCATTGGTGGAGGTGCGGGGTAGTCACTTGAGCAAGACGGAGCTCCGCAGCGGACGTAACCTGGCCGCCATGTCATCCGAAGGAGAGAGTTCCACCGCGGCCCCGGCGTCGCCACCGACGGTCATCCTGGCTCAGCCTCGCGACCCAGGCATGTTTTCCGGGATTGACAACGTTGACGTTGACGACTGGTTGCAGAATTATGAACGGGTCAGCGCACACAACAGGTGGGATCACACGCTTATGCTGGCTAATATAATATTCTACCTCAAGAAAACAGCACGGGTCTGGTTCGAAACACATGAAGAAGAGATTACGAGTTGGGACCAGTGTAAACAGAAGCTTAGAGATTTGTTCGGCAAACCCGTCGGCCGCCAACGTGCTGCGAAGAAGGACCTTGGGACCCGTGTACAGACGTCCACTGAATCTTACGTGGCGTATATCCAGGATGTCCTCGCTCTTTGCCGCAAAGTAGATAACAATATGGCAGAGGCAGACAAGGTCAGCCACGTCTTAAAGGGCATCGCGGACGACGCGTTTCACCTGCTTGTTTATAAGAACATCACAACGGTCAATGAGATAATTCACGAATGTCGCCGCTTTGAAGACGCGAAGAGTCGCCGCATAGTTCGACAGTTTACTCGTCTACCTAATACCGCAGCTTCGTCGACGTGCGAAGACATTGGTCCACCGCGTGAGTCCACCTCCAGCGAGAACGTCGTACGTATCGTTCGGCGAGAAATCGAAGCAGCGTCTCCTTCCACGCCAGTCACGCAGTGCTTTGACGATTCCCGGCCGCTTGTGTCCCTCATTCAGTCGGTCATTCGCCAAGAACTTGCCAATGTAGGTCTTCCATCCATCTGCTCCGCCAGCCGTCCTGACTTTGCTTCGTCTACTGCCTCTGCCCCTGTTCACCGGAGCCAATACGGTCCATATCCGAGCTATCGCAACCCGGCCGAATGGCGCACCCATGACGATAGACCTATCTGCTTTTCCTGTGGACGTGTGGGCCACATCTCTCGCCACTGTCGAAGTTCCTGGCCAGCCCACTCACGACCAAGCTTTCCCGCCTACCGCCGCTCCCCACTGAATCCTCGCCCGCCATCACTCTCCACCGAGGTTGAAGACGCACCTGACAACGCTCGAGCCACCGCGACCAGCCGATCGCCATCACCACATAGTCGCCGCTCCCGTTCGCCCCAGCTGCGTCGCTCTCCATCCCCAGCTTACCGTCGCCGCTCTCCGACGGGAAACTAACTGGGGCAGCTCCTGGAGGTGACGCTGCTCTAGAACACCGGCCTGAAATTCCTCTGCTGACCCTGCCTACTAATCGGAACCTTCTGGACGTGGACGTGGATGGTTTGCCCGTTACAGCACTCATCGACACTGGAGCCCAAATTTCCATCATGAGTGCGGAGCTTCGAACGCGCTTGAAAAAAGTGCTTACCCCTGCTCCGACTCGACTGCTCCAGGTCGCCGATGGTGGTACTCCGGCTGTGCTTGGAATGTGTACTGCTCGTGTGAGTGTCGCCGGTCGCCACACGTCCGTTTTGTTTAGTGTGCTTGAACCTTGCCCTCATAATGTGATCCTCGGCCTCGACTTTTTGTCTGCCCATTCTGCTCTGATTGACTGTTCCGCTGGTGTTGTACAACTTGACCTACCCCTACCCATTGACCTTCCGGCTCAAGCTCCAGCTCAACTTTGTTCTGCGGATTTTATACGCCTGCCATCTCTTGCAGCAACCTTCATCCCTGTTTCAGCCAGCCCACCTGTACCTGACGGAGACTGTCCTTACTCCCTCGACGTCAGTCCTGCTTTCTTACAATGTCTCCTTCCCACACACCATCGTTTCTGTTGCAGCCAATCAGACATGTCTTCCCATCCTAAATTTCGGACAGTGCCCACAAGTAGTTCCTCGAGGCATGTCTCTTGCCACGTTGTCTCCAACGCACGAGTGCCACATTTCTGCTCTATCTGTTGCGCCGTCTTCGACCACTGCTCATTCTGCGCCTTCTGCATCAGTACCGACCGACGACTTCACAAAGATGATTGCACCGGACCTCTCAACCCAAGAAGCCGCACAGCTCCGTGGCCTCCTCGAGTCCTACTCCGACATTTTCGATCTGAACGATCGCCCTTTGCGTCAAACTACGGTCGTGACACATCGGATAAATACCGGCGATGCAGCACCTGTTCGCAGACGCCCATACCGGGTGTCGCCCTCTGAGCGACAAGTTATCCAGAGCGAGGTTGACAAGATGCTTGCCAAAGGGATTATTGAAAACTCTTCCAGCCCGTGGGCGTCCCCTGTTGTTCTCGTCAAAAAGAAGGATAACAGCTGGCGATTCTGCGTTGACTATCGTCATCTAAACACGATCACCAAGAAAGATGTGTATCCACTTCCCTGCATTGACGATGCTCTGGATTGTCTCCATGGTGCCACTTATTTTTCATCTATAGACCTTCGCTCTGGATATTGGCAAATTGCCGTGGACGAAATGGACCGTGAAAAGACCGCATTCGTCACACCAGACGGCCTATATCAGTTCCGGGTAATGCCTTTTGGCTTGTGCAATGCCCCGGCGACCTTTGAACGGATGATGGACATGCTCTTGCGTGGTTTTAAATGGTCCATCTGTTTGTGCTACCTGGATGACGTCATCGTATTCTCTTCAACTTTTGCGACTCATCTTGAACGACTTTCATCTGTTCTTTCTGTTTTTCGCACCGCTGGCTTGCAGCTCAACTCGTCCAAGTGTCACTTCGGTCACCGCCAAATAACTATGCTCGGCCACCTCGTCGATTCATCAGACATTCGCCCCGACCCCGCTAAAGTTCACGCTGTGCAGAATTTCCCCGTACCAACTTGTGCCAAAGATGTTCGCAGCTTTATTGGCCTATGCTCGTACTTCCGCAGGTTTGTGGAAAATTTCGCCCATGTTGCCCGTCCCCTGCCTGACCTCCTGAAGAAAGACGTTCCTTTCTCTTGGGGCTCTCAACAAGCGTCTGCTTTCTCGCAGCTCATCACGCTGCTCACCACACCTCCTGTTCTCGCCCATTTTGACGCCTCCGCTCCGACAGAAATCCGCACTGACGCTAGTGGCTACGGCATCGGCGCAGTTTTAGCTCAACGCCAATGTGGGCACGACCGCGTCATCGCCTACGCCAGCCGCCTCCTCTCTCCCGCAGAGCGCATTTACTCGATTACTGAGCGCGAGTGTCTCGCCCTCATTTGGGCGGTGGGCAAGTTCAGACCCTATATATATGGTCGGCCATTTACAGTTACCACCGACCACCACGCCCTTTGTTGGCTTTCCTCCCTTAAGGATCCCACCGGACGCCTCGGTCGCTGGGCCCTACGGCTGCAGGAATACACATACACTGTGGTCTACAAGTCGGGTCGTCTACATCAGGACGCCGACTGCCTGTCTCGAAATCCCGTCGATGTACCGGACGGCTTAGTGGATGTCGCACCGATCTGCGTTCTTTCGCTCTCTGCCTTGCAAGACATTGGCGCTGAACAACGACGAGATGAGTCGTTACACCCAATTATCGAACGCCTGCTCTCTGATCCGTCTGACCCATCCCTCCACATGTTCCTGCTACAAAATGGCCTCCTGTATCGCCGCAACATGCACCCCGACGGGCCCGAGCTCCTGACCGTCATTCCGTCTCATCTGCGACAGACTGTACTGCAGCAGCTGCACGACGTTCCCACCGCTGGACACCTTGGCGTTACGCGGACCTATGACCGAATTCGGCGACGGTTCTTCTGGCCCCGTCTCAACCGCTCCGTTCGCCGCTATGTTGCCGCGTGTGAGTCGTGTCAACGCCGGAAAAGACCAGCTGTGCCTCCTGCCGGACTGCTGCAGCCTTTGGATATACCGGCCGACCCTTTTTTTCGCGTTGGCGTTGATCTTCTCGGACCATTCCCTATGTCGACTGCCGGAAATAGGTGGATTGCCGTCGCTACGGACTATACAACTCGCTATGCCATTACTAGAGCCCTACCGACCAGCTGCGCTACAGACGTCGCTGATTTCTTGCTTCACGACGTCATCTTGCACCACGGTGCACCTCGTCAACTTCTCACCGATCGCGGCCGATACTTTCTTTCCAAAGTCATAGACGAGCTACTTCGATCATGTGCTACTAAACACAAACTTACTACCGCTTACCATCCTCAAACTAACGGTCTTACCGAACGCCTGAACCGCACCTTAACTGACATGCTCGCAATGTATGTTTCCTCCGATCATAGCGACTGGGACATTGCTCTACCATTTGTCACGTTCGCCTACAATTCCTCGCGCCACGACACAGCTGGCTATTCCCCCTTCTATCTCCTCTTCGGCCGTGAGCCAACTTTGCCTTTCGAGACCCTCCTCTCGACCACGCTCGATTCGCCGACAGAGTACACCCGGGATGTCATAACCTCAGCGACCCACGCACGCCAGATTGCCCGCATTCGTCTTTCTGCTTCACAGACACGCCAGAAGTGCCGTTACGACCAGCGCCATCACGACGTGCATTATGAACCAGGTGCCCTTGTGCTCGTCTGGTATCCAACTCGGCATGTTGGTCTTTCGGAGAAATTCCTCTCGCGATACCATGGCCCTTACCGCATCCTTCGCCAGGTGACCCCTGTCACGTATGAAGTGTCTCCGTTGGATGCCACGATGCCTTCACCTCTCTCTGACATCATCCACGTCAGCCGTCTCAAACCTTACCTTTCTCGGACAGCTGAGCCGCACCAATCAGGTGCTTTTTCCGACGGGGGTGATGTCACAGTCGGTAATGTGGAAAGAAGACGACGCTGATGGTGGTCTTAGAGACGACGAAGAAGAGTTTAGCATCATCGCTGCTCTACGCTTGTTGGCTCAGCCATTAAAAGCCACTTGTAAATAGACGAACGCTTCTTCCTTCCCGTAACAATATGCTTGAATTCGAGAAAGCAGCGTGAATAAAAATGGAACGCGACTATGTGGCCATCGGGAACATGTTCACGGGGCCATACTATTGATGAGAGCATCACAAAAAGCTAGATGTGGTCAGGTCGACTTTACAGGTTTCGAAGGAATGACTGACGGGCTAGTTGCTTCATTATCACATAAAGAATAGCGCTTAAAGTTAGCGCAGTTTGTGTGTGGTTCCTCCTTTGTGTCCCGTCGTGAAATTCTGTTCATTCTGTGACTTTAATTAATAATATTTGGGGTTTTACGTGCCAAAACCACTTTCTGATTATGAGGCACGCCGTAGTGGAGGACTCCGGAAATTTTGACCACCTGGGGTTCTTTAACGTGCACCTAAATCTAAGCACACGGGTGTTTTCGCATTTCGCCCCCATCCAAATGCGGCCGCCGTGGCCGGGATGTGACTTTACAGATGTTCGTTTTCTGCTCCAGTTACGTCTTTCAAGAGTGTTTACTCGGAAAATTTTTGTTCGCATGGCTCTTACAGAAGCATGTTTAGTCAAATATTTGTCGCTTGGCTGCATAATCTCGAGGACGGGCTCCAAACTGATATTTTCTTTAGCCACGTAAGAACCATTACTGAAAATATAATTAACGTAGCTTCGTTAGTTACGCAAACAACTTCTCAACTTACTCCGCATCTAGAGGTTACCAATCTAAACACTCGAATGATAAAATGCTGTTAACATTGTTAATATCGTTTCAATAGTTTTGTTTCGTGCAGTTAAAAGCAGCCGGCATATTGATGGTGCTGTAGACTTCTTATAAAGTAAGTGTGAAAGCTTGGAAAGGTTATCTTGGCACAAATCAACTTCATGAGCTTAAACACGTGGCCCAACCTTGTACGTCTGTCTTTACAACCGATTCTTATACATTATACAAGAAGCACCTCAGCGCTACGGTACATCCCAGGAGGTGTGCGAGAACATTGTGCGCACTCCCGATTAGGTTTCTGAGCGTTGGTGGCATCAGGCTCGGTTTCCTGGCATCATAAGGAATAAAACCAGCTTCCTGCAGGAAAGCATTGGGTACATTTTCGATACTTTGTAACATATGGATCCGCATGGATATGCACGTTAGAACGAAAAGTACTGAAATATTAAGGTGAGGGTTTCGCTGGGTGTATTTTAGCTGTCTGATAATAAGATCTTAAGGAAAAAAATACTGTGATTTTGTGACAATTAATGCTGACAAGAAATATGAGCTCCAACACAGTGCCCGTGGTGGAACTGGCCCCTGGACTACAGGGCTACATTGAACCATGATATGCTGGTTTGATAAATATTAGTAATTGGAAAGTGGTTCGTTCTTGAATTTTCTGTTTGTCGGCGCTACTGTGCACTGTTGGGGGCCCTTTTTAAACCACAAGCACTATGTTTCAGCTAATATTGAAAGCGACTGTATCCTTTGTTATAGGGGGGGGGGGGGTTAGCGTCTAACCATAGTTCTGGGGGGCGTTTCCAGCACTCGTTCCGCTCGGACGTGTTTTTCCGTAGCTCCGGATTTTCGCCCCGCTTGCTGGTTTTTTTCCCCACGCTACTGGAACTCTGTTGTTTATGGACCGCTTTGGCGGTTCGTAATTACTACTGGCGCCTATCTACAAGGTCCGTCGTCATCTACACCCTCCTGCTGCGTCGTTCAACTCGAGTTCTTGCGCGGCTTCGCGAGTGCGAGTGCCCCCGCCGCACTCGCCGCGCCGGCGCGGAGCATCCAAGCTGTTCTCCGCTGCGTCGAAAGAGCGGAACGTTACCGATGCTACTGCCATCCAAGTCAGGAGCGTCTCCTTCGTGGGGACAAGTGCAACGTGCGAAGGCGGTAGCCTGAGTATGGATACCACCAGCATGGAGCCGAACAGCCCTGTTGTCGTGGCGCACACCTCGGCCAAGAGAGCCAAGGAAGCTACTGGCCTTCCATCGGATGAAAATGTAGCTCCAGCAGCCCCGAAAAGACCTCGCTCATCACAAGGCCTGCCCACACAACCAACAACACGCACGTCTCCGTAGTCGCCAACGACATCATGGTACAAAGTGATTATCAAGCCTCGTGCTAGATATGACATGTCCACTTTGCATAACCGTATCATTCAAGCAGCCCTGGACCGCTGCCTCGAGACTTCCCGATTTCAAGGTTTTGCTCTACACAAACACACTAATACGGTATCAGTATGGGTGTCTGCTATGGCACTAGTTTATAAACTCGAAGAGCTGCAACAAATACAAGTCTCGGAAGAATGTGTCCTTCCAGTCCAGAGTACCTCGCCAGTGGTACCATTTTAAGACGTTACGGGGTTAATGGCGTTGACCTTGACGAAGAACCCGAGAGGCTCCTGTAGGAACTATCGTGCTCCACACACAAGGTCGTGGCTGCTCGCTACCTAGGCAGCGGTCGTACGTGCCTAATCGCGCTTCAAGGTCCTAATTCCCCACCTGAACGCATCCTGTGTTACGGCTGCGTACTGCGCCCGCGTCCGCTCAAGCCTTCCGTTGTGTACTGCTACTCTTGCTCTAGACAGGGACACATGAAATCATCCTGCCCCTACCCACCCAAGGACGACAACATGGAGCCTGAACCATCAGCATCGTTTAGATGAGGCCAATGCCAAACAAACGATCATGACATCACTTCCACGACGTGTCCTACGAAGTTGAAGGCCACTAAGAAGGCTTGACAACGCCATTCTCGACAGCCAGCAAGGACCACTCGAGATCCATCAATGAAACAAGTCCCTGTGTACAACCGTTACGCCGTTCTGGTCTCGCTGGAAGAGGAGGCTAGACAGATGACAATAGCAAATACATCGACAAGCGATGCTGCCACTCGCACCTATAGCGCACCTATAGCGCAGCTATAGCGCACCTATTGCGGTCGTCCACTTCACGACCGCAACGGGCATCACAACCAATAGAAGACACGCCGCTTCCTTTGGCAGACGAAGAGTTCGAGATGGACGCTCGCCTGACCAACCTTGAAAAGGAAATCCAACGTCTCAAGGAGTGCCGTACGGTGTTCCGGCGTCGTCATGACGGAGCGCAGCCATCGCATTCGCCGTCGACGTCTAGTCCTACTCATATGGCTAACAGTTGCAAAGTTATCAGTTAGCTCAAGATGCGCCTGCATGTGTTTCTAATATCCAGTCTGTTGTCACGGATTCAATAGCGAAAGAGCGTTATCTTATCAGATTGCGCGCGTGAAGCGAATACTGGCGTACATTCTCCATTACATTTGACGACCCGAGATTGCGCTGCAATGTACGAGCATTCCAATCTGACGAACCGACGCCTTGATCCGTAGATCGGAATCAGAGGAAGCACTTTGCGCGCAGCCATCGTTATGTTTGAGTGTTATTTTATTTTCCAGCGCAAGCTCACCTTATAATGAGTAACATTCGTGACTGACTCTTTTGGAAGTGTTTTGTTCTTGAAATTACAACAACGTGAGAGTATAGAAGTGCCCCATCTTCATTGAGTGAATACTGGGAAACGGACTAGGCCTTTTCTTGCGTCTGCGTTTGCACATTTACCTCACCAATTTATTTTTTCATAACTTACTCTTTAATTTAGGGGGCTGTAAAGCACAGCAACCTTTTATTAACAGGATGTTTTAATAACACAAAAAATTTAAATGCTTATTAGTCGGCTTTCACCTAATAGTAAGGAATTTTTAATAAAGATATACTTATGATAGGAGCCTATCCGTTTGACAACGTTTCATCTGGGTTCCCCTTGCAGGTGGTTCGTATCGGTGACCCTCGGCATATGTGCAACCACGAAACAAAGGGTTATTCCGAATGTTTCATTTCAGGAAGACTTGTTACCCTCTTGTCTTTCATTCCCGTTCGCAAACACGCATAAGATGAAAGTGCTCCGTGAAGAGCGTCGTTAGTCCAAGCCAACTAGCTACCGTAACTCACCTCGCCTATATCGCTGTCCATTTAGGCTTAGATAAGAAATATATATTTTTTTAAATCTACGCATCACGAATCCGAAAAGAGCTGCCCGCGACCAGCCCAGCTAGGTTTCTTTCATTTCGTACTTCGTCGTAGCGGCTAATAGTAGCTCACGAAGCAGAGCACTGAGTGTGGATATGGCAGAGAAGGTGTTCTATATACTGTCTCGTCACCCAGCGAAAATTGCCCCCCGTGCTACTGGTCATTCCTAGAAAATTGCATATGTGACGCCCAGCCATTTGCAACACAGCAACATTGTTTTGCGATGGAAGATTCCAGGTGAGAGACAGGGTGGTTACGGAGATAAAGACACGCTATTTTCTGCAGTAACTTAAGAATGCATGAATGAATGCCTTCATTTAGTGAGAAAAAAGAGGAGCAAGCATCAGTGGAATCACGTCTCAGCAGATTGGGAAAGAAGCGGGGGACAAAGAGGAAGAGCTGGGGCCCGGGTGGCAGGCGAAGTCACAGCTTAGGGGCGAGAGAATATAAGCAAGAGATGGTGAAACCAGTTGAATTCTAGTGTATATGTGTGATGTGCAGATTAAATGATTGGAGTCACCGCACAGCATCCGTCCTTTGCGGCAGTATAAGCTCCCGCCGTTCTTGGTAACAAGCATTTGCTGAAAACCAATCTTCGCAATTACTTATTCATCAGCCATGCCTAGCCACGTATTCCTTAGTGGCAGGGTCTGTGGATTACAACTACGCTGTCCCGACAACTTACGACCATAACGTGACGCTTGCGGTTACAGATGCCATACTCGTGACTCTTACTATACTACTACTATACTGCGCGAATACTATAAACATGGGTTTACTGCACAAGTTAGTCAACAGACATTTTAGAACCGCAGTTTTCGCCTTACATACGCTCAACGCAAGCACCATTGCAGCATGCTACGGTGCGCGTCCCTTCAAGACAGAGACGCGAACGCAAACATAACGCGTTAAAAGACAGGGTCTTGGGCCTCGTGCCAAACATGTCCAAGCCAACAATATGTTAACAATCATGCCGTCGTTTCTATGCAAAGAGGTTATGGAGTGACAGTCCAATCCGCCACCTACGGGAGCTCGTGAAGCCGCCGGGGGCCACATTGTTAGAGGAAAAGGAGCGCTGCCATAGTACGTGGCTGCGGTATACGCGCGACGCAACCTGTGCTTGCGGTTCTGCGATGAAAAAAATGAAACCCCTTTAGGAAGTATATCAGTCCGCCATTGTGTGTCGCTGTTGTCAAAAATAAAATATCATGGTGGTGGGCACCTTGTGTTCTGTGTACAATATGTTGCGAGAACTGAAAAACAGTCGTTTCCTGTGTTCTTCATTCAGTAACCTGCCGCGTGCATCGGCACTGTGATGCCCTTTCGTCGATGCGTGGTGCCGGCCCGTATTGACACAACATGACCTCGAAATATAGTATCCTTATGCCATTTCTTTAAAAAAATCACTATTTGTGTAAATGAGCGTTTTTGGCTTAAACCTAGAAAACAAGAAAAAAAATTTTACGGTAGGTCTCATTTTTGTCCGGCATTTCAGTTTTAGCTGAAAAGAGTCGATGAAAGCAAATTTACAATAAAGCTAAGGCGACCCACAATCTGCACGCAGCCGCAAGCCTACATGCGCTCCAATGAGAATAACCTGCCAGAGTTAAGGCCATGTGTCAGCTGGCGGCTCAAGCAATCTTTACTTTTCGTTTCTGCATCCGTTCTGCCTGCGTCTGCGGCAAAGACGTGAAGTGGGAAGGCAGATAAACAGAAATTAGTGGAGGCAGGGGGTAGCGTAATGGTTAGAGTGCCCATCTCCCAAATGCAAGATGGTGCATTTGGGAGATGGGCTCGAATCCCGGTGGTTTGTTTGTGAAGACAGCTTTTTGTGCTCTCTGGTGACTGCGAAGCTCAGAATGAGGCGGCAGCCTCACTACAACGGTTGCTGTCAACGTAACAGAATAAGCGGGCGTGCAAGGTCACGCCTAAAGCCGAAAGCACATTCAAAGGAAATACACTATGCTCTTGTCGACAAAAAATAACGTGACGAGTAACGAGCGGTGTTGTTCAGCGAGGCTGTAGACGGATAATGTCACCATAGACAGGACCACGCTCCAATCCCGGTGCTAGGCGGAAATATACATTGACAGCGTGTCAACTAGCGTGTAATTGATATTTCATTAAGGTCGTTGCGTGTTTGTGTTGTGTCTAGCAGGCGCGAGTAGTGTAAGAGATAACACTGGAGAGAAGGCGGTGAGCGAAGTCCGCGAAATGTAATTGAGGATAGCCATATTGAACGTCGACGCCATGTTGAATAAAGCCTGCGACTTCAGTTGCTCAGCCCCCAGAAAGGCTTGAGTGGTAGCATACCACGGGGCGTATTTGGTAACCACAGCGATAGACACACACTTTGCGGAAGTAAACAGAGGAAAGGGACGTAGTGAGTTGGCCGCCCTTTTCGAGCTCTGGCATAGTTTGAAAAATGAATGTGGCGAAGTATGACGCACAAAATAGCATATGTCAACCCAAATGAATCAGCGTCTTCATACTTGCGCGACACGCCATGGTGGCCTGCCACCAGGACATCATGAAGTTGCAGTGATGAGAGTTTTCATTGGGTACTTGAGAATAAAAACCAGCACATCAGCGACGTCCGAGGGACATTTCTATGGTACAAGAGCACATCCTCCCCCCCCCCCCCCCCGAAGAAATAAAATATAAATCACGAGTATAAGCTAACGAATAGGGACATCATAAGATCGAGCACTACGGCGCTTGTTGATCTTGTTTAGGATGACGTCAGCATTTGATTCTGCAATTATTTCTGAGAAAATGAGTTGAAGTTCCGTTTATTTTCATCACAATGGCAGGTGTAATCAGGCAAACATTGACAGCATTTCATTAGAGAGTGCCTGTTTACTCTGTGGAGATTACGTATAACAATGACAACAAACACAGAAAGCTTTGCTTACATGGATTCGCACATACATGGGATCCGCATAATTTTTGACTGTCAATTTAAATGCTTAAGAATGGCGCTCATTAACGCAATATTTCCATTCACAGTGAGCAAAAGCGGCTGTCGTATCCACAGTAGAATTGATTTAAATGGCTTTAATCCCATGGACATTATATCGTTGCCAACTTCCGTGGGATTGAAGTTGTCAAAATTGGATACAGTTGACAGGAACCAGGAGGTTGATGAACAGCAAGAAGGCAGAAGCTTGCACAAGACCTCAGGGATATAAAATGACTTTTTGAGCAGCTTGGTCAGGGGGCCACGCAGTGGTTTCCACGTCTATTAAAGGCCCTCCAAAAGGTGAACAGAGGCCGACAAAAACGCGGGCACGTTGGGAAAGGTGAAAGCGCTGGAAATTTCAGTACATCATTAGCCTAAATATAAAAGATGACTTAAAAATAAGAAACCATAACGTTGACAGGGTGGCCAAATTTTGGCACAAATAAATTGGCTGTTGAAGCAGTTCAGCTAAAACGCAATGGTGCGAAATAAGGCGAGAATGTCGGCAAGTGTTGAACAAAGGTCAAGTAGGTCCTGTGGTCGACGCCAGCGCTCGGCAGCTATCAAGCGACTGCACGTATTAGTGAGATGCCTGGTCGTCAGTAGTTACAGTATGATTCGGGACTGAAATATTGGACGCGGACTCCATCACATTGAATACAGTGCACTCTACAATGTCATTCTTCGACAGATGGTACCGATTCTCGCGCAATGAGGATGAGAACAAATTGTCTCACGTGCCGGCTGTCACGTTCCTCCTACTGCCAACATTCCTTCCCCTCCGTAGTTGCTTAGCCTTTATTGGGTTCGGCTGCTAATCACGAGGTCTCGGGATCGAATCCCAAACATGGCAGCCGTATTTCAATGGGTGTGAAATGCGAAAACCCGCGTACATAGGGTTAGGCGCACGTTAAAAAATCCCAAGTGGTCTAAATTATTCCCGAATGCTCCACTACGGCGTGCCTCATAACGAAATCGTGGTTTTGGCAAGTAAAACCTCAAAATGTGTTATGTAACATTCGTAAAGGATGTCCTGGGCAGTCGCACAACTCTTGAATACAACTAAGTGTCAGGAGTTGTGCGCGAGGTCTTTGAGTATGTGGATATAGCCTTTATGGCGTGCGGTAGCTGCTAGTCTACATTGCGGCTATATAATAAAGGCGGAACGGCACCATTGTAGAGAATGTGGAGAACATATAAATCCCGCATATATTACTGCACAATGATTTTAAATAGCGTTCTTGCTTCGCGCACTTGGATAACCGCCATAGGACACTATTTTGGAAACTAACTGCAAGTACTGCATATGTCGTACCTAAGGGTGTACCTAGCCTGGTGGCCAGTAAATGTGACGTAATATTGCGAGCAGCTTCGGCCATAGCATGCTAACGGGCGACGACACAGGCTGAAGTGACTAGCGCAAGAGTGGACAAGTACAAGCGCAATAAGAACAAGCGCCGAGTTTGAAGGTTACGCTTATGCTTGTCGCCTCTTTAGTGTCCCGTGTCCACTCTTGCGCTAGTCACTTTAGCATGGAATACCAACTAGCCCGGTCTCACACCCTGCGACAACACGGACAGTTTGCTCAACTCTTGTGTCGTGGCTTTTGTGTCACGGTGAAAAACATACATACATACATACATATCCATGTATGTGTCTTAATAGTTCATCACATCTAGATTTGCAGCTTCGGCGGTAGCCCATGAGTGCGCATTGCAAAGTCGCTAGTGAAATAATTGTGTGCACCTTAACGAATTCGATAGGGAAAATCAAAATCCGTCCACGACGGCGTCTCTAGTAGACGCTGTGCGATGTTCGGACGTTAACAATGTGTGCCGACTGAAGAAAGGCTCCCCCAAGTGCTTCTCACGGTTAGAATAGCTTCTTTACTCCGTAGAATGAAAAAACAGAGAAAGAAAAGGTAAAGAAAAAAAAAACAAAAAAAAGAACCACATCACAAGAACCTCTTAGGATGACGAGTAATTTCTAGGCGACGAGCGAATACGCTTTATCAAGAACACTGATAGCGCCGGCGGGACAAGCATTGTGGCGAAGTTAAATGCGCAGGGATAGCTTTTATTATTTTTATTTTTGTTTGTTTGGTTGACGTCATCACGCGTCACCGCGGGAAGTTTGAAAAGTTTAAGGTGAGTACGCCACGTGGTGGCTCTCACGCGAACTAAACCCTTGTGTCCAGAAAAGCTGGATACGTCTAATGTATGAGGGCGAGCCAAATGAAAGTGCGCCTACCCACCTTGCGCAATAACGGTTCGATTCATTATGTGCGAGACATGCGCGTAGCACACATGCATCTCGCATTTACAGAAGTGACACGCAAGTGTGAGAATAAAGGTTCTTTAATGCTCTCATACACTGGGTTGTGGTGTTAGGCTGCTGAGCACAAGGCCGCGGGATCGAATCCCGGCCACGGCGGCCGCATTTCGATGGGGGCGAAATGCGAAAACACCCGTGTACTTAGATTTAGGTGCACGTTAAAGAACCCCAGGTGGTCGAAATTTCCGGAGTCCTCCACTACGGCGTGCCTCATAATCAGAAAGTGGTTTTGGCACGTAAAACCCCATTATTTAATTTTACACTGCGTTTAACATGGTTGCATGACCTAATGGACGCTCCAAAAGTTGAACAGCGTAATGTTGTGAAGTTTTTCACAGCTGAAGGGGTTTCCCAAAAAGAAATTATTCGCAGTATCGCTGCCGGATACGCTGAACAACGCATTTCATTGGCCACTGTGAAGCGTTGGAGGAAACGGTTCAAAGAAGGACGTGAAAGTTGCAAAGACGATCCAAGACCGGGCCAAAGTCACTGTAAATCACCCCCAACACAATTGCAAAGGTTGATGAGCTGATTAGACTAGAACGGAGGATAAGCATCGTGCTTGGCAGAGCCTGTGAAGTTCGGTTCACATCATAATTCAATAACATCTCGGCTATCGGCTTTTGCGTGTGCAATGGGTTCCAAAATTATAGAAATCCCCGCCAGAAGACGGAAAAGTTCGGCGCTGCCTTGAATCATCTTATCCGGTATCACAATGAGGGTGACGACTTCTTGTGTGCAGTTGTCACGGGGGACGACGAATCATGGCGCCACTATTGTGAGCCTGAAACACAACGGCAATGCTTACACTGGAAACATTCGAATTCAGCACCCCGAAAAAAAGCATAGGCCCTCATTTCTGCCGGAAAGGCGTTGTTGACTTTTTTTTTTAGATCGTCAGTGGCCACTACTGATCGAATATGCTAAACCTTTGAATTCTCAGGGTCAGGCTTTGAATTCTAAGGCTTTGAATTTCTTAGGCTCATAACTGTCAATATATTGTTACGAATGATGTTTATTTACAGGGTGAAACGAGGTCCGAGATGGAAATTACAGGCCAGGCCCAGCCGGCGCGGAGTACCCCGAGATCACGCGCGTACACTCCACTTCTTTTCTGCCTCAGGCACGCAGTGCTGCGACATTTTCCCCGGAGGCAGACGAAGCTCGCTGAGCGAGGTAAAGGGACCGGTGATGGTACTGTTTGAGTGTGGCCACGTGAACAACTTGCGTCGCACGTAAACGCCGGTTACTTGCGGTCACTTTGGCGACGACATAGTTCACATCACTCAAGCGGCTGAGTATAACGAATGATGTGGTCTAAGTGGCGAAAAACTTGCGGTACAATCCTTTTTTGCGAACAGGTGTCCACACCCAAACATAATCACCGGGAGTAAAGCTGACGGGGATATGATGCGCATCATAGCGAATCTTGCTGTGACCTTGTGAGGACAACGTCCTAAGATGCGCCAGTCGACGTGCTTCCTCAGCACGACACAGAGTTTGGGCGATGGAAGGATCTTCTTGGCACGATAAAGGTAGAATAGTGTCCAGAAAGCTCTAGGGAGCGCGTGCGTACAGCAAGAAGAACGGTGCATATCCAGTAACTTTTGCCACTATTGTACCACTATTGTATTGTACCACTATTGTACGCGTACGTTACAAAAGGTAAGACGGCGTCCCAATTCTAGTGGTCAGCAGAGGCATACATTGATAACATGTTCGTAAAGGTTGGATTCGTCCGCTCCGTGAGGCCGTTGGTTTGCGGGTGGTAAGGAGTGGAATGACGATATGCAGGACCACAAAGCCGTAAAAGTTCTTCAACGACGTCGGCGGTGAATTGCCGTCCACGGTCACTTATGACAACACGGGGAGCGCCGTGACGGAGTATGACGTGTGCAACAAAAATGAAGGGACATCTGCTGCAGTGGCAGATGGAAGTGCCGCCGTTTCCATGTAGCGAGTAAGATAATCTACGCATACTATTATCCAGCGGTAGCCAGTTGATGTCTTGGGAGCGGGCCAAGCAAGTCGATGCCAACTTTTTCAAAGGGTAACGTCGGTGGCCTAAGTGGTTGTAAATAGCCTGCTGGGGCCGTCGTCGTTTGCTTGATGCTCACCGAAATTACTTTTCTTCGAGTTTAAAATAAGGCCAGCTTGCTGGATACAGTCAAGAACGATCGACAGGCGCTCATTGTGCTCGTTAAATGTCCGGCCGTAGATAATGACAGCGTCTAAATAGCACATGCAAATTTCCCATTTGAGTCCGCCGAGCAAGGTATCCATAAATCGCTAGAATGTTGCTGGAGCGTCGCATAAGCCAAAGGGCATAACGTTGAACTCAAAGAGACCGTCAGGTGTCACGAAGGCTGTCTTCTCCTTGTCTGAGGGGTGCATTGGAATTTGCCAATATCCTGACCGTAAATCAACAGAAGAGAAATACGACACGGAGTGGAGGGAGTCAACGGCGTGATCTATTCGTGGCAGGGGGTACACGTCTTTCTTTGTGACGGCGTTTAAGCGGCGATAGTCCACACAGAATCTCCATGAGTTGTCTTTTTTTCTTGACTAGGGTCACAGGAGCAGCCCAAGGGCTACATGATTCCTGGATCACTCCTTTCTGTAACATTTCTTCGACCTGCTCGGCGATGACTTTTCTCCCTGAAGGTGAAACGCGATAGGGCTTCTGACAAATTGGCGTTGCTTGCCCTGTATGGATGCCGTGTTGCATACGAAACGCCGGTGGTGTATGGAATGCTCGTTGGCCTTGAGCAAAATCAAACACTGTGGTGTAGCGAGCGAGCACAGCTTCCAGCAGACACTGCTCACTAGAAGACAGCGACTTGTTGATCATGCGCTTAAAGTCAGCAGAATTATCATGGTTGGAATCGGGGTTGGATTTTTTTTTTCGGCAGTTGACATTTCGACTGTTCCGACGCTGACAATGGCTTGTTCATCAAAACTTGTCAGTTTAAGTCCGAGCGGCAATGTTATGGAATGGGTTGAAACGTTCACTGTCCACGAACGAGTACAACCATCAGTGGTGACAACAAGGGAGCGAGGGGCTATCGCATTTTTCTTGAGCGCATTGTTATAATCGGGCTCGGCTAAACAACAAGAACCTGTACGAGGGCGAGAACTATTGACAGGTACAAACATTGCAGTCTGAGGAGGCAAACACGCATCTTGTGACATGGAGAGAACTTTGGTGGCATCACTGGTGCTATCTGTCATTAAAGTTCGCGCATCGCGGCGAAGAGAAATCGCGCCACTTCCACAATGCAGAGTTGCCCCCCACTCACGCAAGAAATCAATTCCTAAAATAATGTCATGTGTTGTACGTGCAAGCACAGTAAATTCACTTCGAAATGTCTGGTCCCCTATCGTAACTGAAACAGAACAGATCCCAAGTGGGCGTAACATTTCCCCGCCAATTCCACGAAAGGTAGCGTTCCGATCCCAAGAAAACATTACTTTTTGTCCAAGACGATTTTTGAAGGACAGGCTCATAACAGAAACTGCCGCCGTGGTGTCAACTAAAGCAAAAGCACTCACATTGTCAACTAAAACGCACACTTTGTTTTTATACAATTTTACACAAGGGGGTCTTGATGAAGATGAACATATTGCGGCCTCACCCCCGTCGGTCACACCAGCTAGTTTCCCAGTGGGGGCGGTGATAACGAGCGACGACGAGGTGATGGAGAGCGTCGTAGTCGTGTCGGTGGTGGTGTGAGGCTGCGATCGGAAACGGGGGAGTCACTGCGGTTCGCGCGTCCCTGCTGCGGCCGCAGGAAGGAACTGCGATACGGCCAGGGCTCGTCAGCGGGCACGCAGGGTGTGTAGGAATTAAACCGTGGAGCACGCTCCTGGCGGCGGTGGCAGTATCTAACAATGTGTCCAGGCACACTGCAGCTGTAGCAAATGCGGCAGTCGCGGCTTGTCGCGGATGACACTGGTGGCATGGGTGTCATGGGTAGAAAGGTACTCTGAGGCTGGTTGTAGGAGGGAAGAGCCCGCGGAACAAATCGTTGTGGTGCATTTTGTCGGCGTCCAAGACTTGTCGGTTGCGGTGGCAAGTTGCTGCTCTCCGTACAATCAGCATAGGTCCTGCGAGGTTCTCGGTAGCTCTGAGGAGCCCAGGTGGCCGGTGGTAGACGAGAGCGATGATCAAATGCACACTGATGGCACACATGAGCGTCGTCAACAACTTTAAGGCGTTCAAGCTCTTCTGTAACCACTTGCCGAATCATCGAGGAGATGTCATCGTGTGTTGGGACGGACACACTTGCAATAGTAGTAACATTGTCCAAGCGTCCAAGCTTTGGCTCAATCCTTCTCATTTACAGCCCTTCTAACGCCCGGTAGTGTTTCTTCAGATCCGACGGAGTACTAAGATCTTCCTTCGTTATAAGAAAATCATAAACATCTTCAGCAATTCCTTTAAGCAGATGTCCTACTTTGTCTTCGTCTGTCATGGTAGCGCTGACGATTCCGCATAACTTCAGGACAGCCTCTATGTACGTTGTACACGTTTCGCCAGGTAATTGAGCTCGTCGGGAAAGCGTCTGCTCAGCCTTCTTTTTCTTAGAGATCGGGTCCCCGAAGCACTTGGTGAATTCTTCTACAACGCTCTCGTGGTTTTCAAACCAGTGGAGCGCGGTTCCAGCGAGAAAAAAGAACCACGTTATCGAGCTGCTTCCTAGTGCTCCAGTGGTTGTTGCGACTCACTCTGTTGTAGTCTTTAAGCCAGTCGTCGACGTCTTCGTTCGCCTTCCCCGAAAAGCTGGGTGGCTCTCGCAGCGGTGTCCAGTAGCCAGCCTGACCTGCGTTATTGCTGTCTGGTCCGCCGCAGGTGGGGTCGTCATTGCCTTCTCCGGAATCGGCCATGTCCGCTGCTTGTGGTCGTAAACCGGTCAAGCGTCTACTCCGTCGGACAGTTGGTAGAGTTGGGTCGTCCAGGATCGTCCAAGATTTACCCCGCACCTCCACCAAAGATTTTACGAATGGTGTTTATTTACAGGGTGAAACGAGGTCCGAGAGGCCAGGCCCAGCCGGCACAGAGTACCCCGAGATCACGCGTGCACACTCTACTTCTTCTTTCTCTGCCACAATCGCGCAGTGCTGCAACAATACGACAGATCCGAATAGCTGGTGCACCTGACAATGTCACCCGAAGCAACGTTACTGGACAAGCTTAGGTTTTCAAACTCAGCGCCGTTGCGCCGAACCGCCACCCGCCCGCGCCTTCGGGGCGCTCTAGTCGCGCCCAGCTTCACTTCCTCATAGCCGGCGGCTACGCGGGCGGCCCGGACTAAGCACGCGGTACAGCGTTGGTGTATTCTGTGGCGCGTTGTTAACGGCGAATTCCAGCAAGCATGTTGGAGTTGGAGTTTATTTCACCACAGTGTTTCAATGTTTACATACCCTTAAATGAGGCAAAGATACAATGTATTGTGTGGAATGCGGGAAAAAAGCTGCGACATAAACGCAACTTGACTGGCCCCACATCCCAGCAATACAAGGCAGAGAAGTGACAGCGTTCGTAGTCATGAAAACAAGTAAATAGGCACATAAATACATAGTGAAATTGGTACCCCCCCCAATAAGGAATATAATTATACAAAAACGAAAAACGCATAAAGATTTGCACTCCTCGAGAAGACAAAAAAAATTGAAAATCGTAAAAATGAAGCATCTCATGCCGCATTTTTGCACCAAGAAAACACATCAAGAAATACATCATATCAGTAAAAAAGATTGGACATATCCTGTCACGAAAGAAGGCGTAATCGCCCTAATGAAAAATTGAACTTGTTTAGTATGTGGGGGAGTGAATATTTCAGCATTTGGAGACCATAGTTTTTTCGGCATCGAGGAACCTTCCAATAATCCCTCTGTCTAGTAGGTCGAGACAAGGTGCTGGGCTCTAAGCATGCTATGGAGGTAAGATTATTATTTCCTTCGTTAAATTCAGTTTTCAAGGACACTAATAAACAATATTCATACATGTTATCAAATCTTAATACTTTGAATTTATTGAACAAAGACGAGGTATGTGCATTACATTTGGCATTTGCTATACAACGTAATGCATTTTTTTTTTTGAAGCGCGAGTAATTTTTGCTTAGCTTGCAGGGTGCCAGTGCCCCACACCAAAAAACCATAGCGTAGCTGTGAACAAAAAAGCGTGTTATAGATAGTTAACATCTGAGTAGTCGGCAGAAATGAATGACATCTCCTAAGCATGCCTAGTGCCTTACTTAGCTTTTTTCTTACAATTTCACTATGGGAATGCCATAACATATGCTCGTGAAAAATTATTCCCAATGCTTTAGCTGTCGAAGAAAAATCAATCGCGGAATCGTTCAGGTATAGCTTTGAAGTAGCTTTGTACGTTGTTCCCTTCGATCGAAACAGAACAGCTTTGGTTTTTAAGCAGTTGATTTGTAGGGAGTTTGCGGTCGACCATGCATACAAGTCACCTGGTGTCGCGTTTGCTGCTGAAATAGTGTCATTTACGTCTACACCTGTGAAAAACAAGGAAGTGTCATCCGCATATATGACATATCGGAATGCCTGGTTTATGTTTATAATGTCGTTGATATAAGTAATGAAAAGTAGTGGCCCAAATATGCTACCTTGAGGTACACCTTGAGCAACTTTTTGCAAGGACGATTGTTCTGGGTATATACTTACACACTGTAGCCTATTGCTCAAATAACTGGCAATTAAATTCAGTGCAGTGCCTCGGATGCCGTAATATGGTAATTTTTGTAAAAGGGTATTGTGATTGATCCGGTTAAAGGCTTTAGAGAAGTCAACAAATATACCTAGTGTAAGTTTCCTGTCCTCTATAGTGCCTAATATAATTTCCTTTTGTCGTAGCAATGCTACCTATGTCGACAGCCCTGACCTAAAACCGTACTGAGCCGGCGTAATTACCCAGTGTTTTGTAAAGAAATTCGATAATCTTATGAATATTAGTTTTTCTATAGGCTTTGAAAACAATGGTAGAACGGATATGGGCCTATAGTTCTTTTAAATCACTTTTGTCTCCCCCCTTAAACAGCACTGTAACTTTTGCATGCTTCACACGTTGTGGGAAAATACCTGTGCCTAAAATGAGGTTGTAAATGTATGTTAAAGGGACGACTAATATATATATAACAAAAGAGATTGGAGCGTTCTTTAAACCGTCAATATCTTCCGATTTACTTTTCTTGAGTTTTTTTGAAAACGCACATGGCCTCATATTCATCTGTTGGGGAAAGATAAAAGGACTAAGCTACTTGTGGGGCGGACATGTAATGTAGTGCAGTGGTGTCACTGACGCTGTCTACCGACGAAGTAAGGTGATTATTAAATTTCTCAGCCAATGCTTGCCCCTGTATGTTCGATCCCCTTCAGTTATCTCTTCTACAGTAAAATTTGCTTTATGTAATGTGGTAATTGAATTTAATTTGCTCCACATCTCCTTAACCCCTGCAACACACTCGAACATGCAAGAATCATAATTGCGCTTCGCTATTTTCGTAAGTTTAGTTAAAATATTTCTATACTTCCTAAACTAATCCAATGTGTCTGGATCGCGATTTTTCAATAGTTGATAAATGCCATTTTTCTAATTAATCATTTTTAACAGCTTCTTTGTGACCCATGGTTTCCGTGAACGTTTCGACTTCTTTATTTCTTTATAGGGAAAATATCGCTTGTAGATACGGGAAATTATCTCCATAAAATTGTCATATGCGGCGTTTGCTGATGAGCACGAGAGCACTGCTTCCCAACTAGTTCTGGAGATTTCGTCTCGAAACTGCGAAAGAGAGTCTTCAGTTATGTCCTGGCACCGAAATTTATAGGTTGGCTTTGATTCAATGTGGCACTTAACAATAACTAGATATATCGGCAAATGATCACTAAGTGTAATGTTAATTGTCCCAGAAAAGAGGCTTTCACGTGGTAAATTTGTAATAAAAAGGTCCAATAACGTGGCGCTGGTTGCTGAAATGCGAGTTGATTCCAGTACTACATTTGACAACAAATAGAATTAAGAAGCACGGAAAATTCCGCTTGTTTTGATGTATTAGAAAGCATTTCAATGTTTAGATCCCCACCTAGAACTAAATTGTACTGATGTACATTAACATAGGAGAATATCGCGTCTAGCTACTGAAAAAAACCATTTAAATTGCCGTCGGGTGGACGGTACACCACAGCGAGAATAAACTTTCCGCATTTCAAACATATTACCTCAATATCTGACGTACACGAAGATAGGTCATCAAAAAGTTCATAATTTACGCCTTGTTTAATAAGCATACATACGCCTCCACCTCTTCCAAGCGATCTGTTCAGGAATATTCCGCTATAACCTTCTAGATGCATGTCATCATTTGCCGAAAACCACGTTTCTGTCAACATAATTACAGAAAAAGAAAACCAAGATCACTAAGAAACATACAGAATTCGTCCTGTTTGCCACTTGCCGCCTGCATATTAAGATGAATAAAAGTTTGAGGTGAGTCGCATCTCTCGACCTTTTCATACCTTAACACTGACGGACTAATGCTACAAGTGCTCATTTTAGTTTATGAGAGGTCAACAGGAAATCGTGCATTGTAAAATCCGAGTTCATTGCGAAAGTAATTTTGCGTTCGAACAACAGTGCAACGACAAAAGCAGCGACAGCTATCCATGTAGAACCAATTTTACAACCCCGAACAGGATAGGCTGCACAAATGAAAAATTGTAACAATAACAAGCTACAACACCACGAGCCTTGGTATATCCTGAGAAAATAGAAGTAAAATAAATTTTTCCAAACAATTTATGCGCGAAAATGCTGTTTTTACATGGTAAAGCAAAGATTTCATGAACCAACAGAGATGCAGTGTCATGAACATGCGCGGTACTTGACCTACTTGGCAACAGAAAATAAGCATGAAATAAGTCACAGATGTTTTCTTTTGCAGCAGCGCCGTAATATTTGTGCCCATAACACAAACCGCCTCTTTCGCTGCACCGATTTCAGGAAGAACTGGTGATTTTGTTTACATCATCACTGTTTTCAATTTTGATCTTTGGTGCGTTATCAGTCTGCCGCGCAAAGATTTTTCCATCGCGCACCCAGACAAACTTCCAACCGCTCTCGCGCTTGCGCGCCGCAGCTTGACCAAGAAGTCGTTTCAATTCTGGGCACAGATGTTCATTTACGGACACCGCTGACCGAGAGTCAATGTCGAGATCAGGCCTACTACGCGCGCACTCCTCAAAAAGGCATCGCGCCTTTGTCTCTGCTCGAACTGCACAACTACATTTTTTTTTTGCTTGGGTTGTGTGCCGTTGGAACCCTGTGTGCTCGTCCGATATCAGTCGCAGCAAGCGGAACGCCCACCTTCTTTCCAATTTTTATGACCATTTCAACTAGATCTTCGGAGGACTCGTACGGAATACCTTTGATTTCGACATTTGCCCTCCGGGAATGCTGCTCAGCCCGAAGTATTCTGTTCTCATGGTCATTTACCTGCCGTGCGAGATCAGAGCACTGCGCCTTTAATTCATCGTTTGAAGCTCTCAGGGCTTGGTTTTTATTCCTAATATGTTCATACTCCTTGTTTGCTGTAGCCAAAAAAGTTTTAATATCCCTTAGTTCCTTGCGAAAGTCTCGCTCGACTGTGTCTTTGAAATCCTTGAACTCCGCCCTAAGTTCACGCTTCAGCTCATCAAAAAGTAATCTGATCTCCTTCGACATCCTTAAAACAAATAGCTATGCCAAAAACACAATTGATACAAATGGCAACAATGACAGCAGCGGCAAGAACAGTGAAAATCAAGAAGTGAACCGATTCCCAACCTGCGTAATAGATGCGCAGAGTCCGTGAGCACACGTGAAGCCGGCTACCGCCCTTGCTGCCAAGTGAAAGAGCAGGCGGTGCGCTCGGTGCTTTTGTAGGGTCCGTACAGATGAGCCAGCGGGCAGAAGGGGCATTGCCGCAGTCGAACTTCCGTAACTTGAAAGGGGATGCTAGCGTAGGAAAGGAACCTTTGCCATCCACGGTGATGAAGTCCGAAACGATAGCGAAGCCACCAGAGCTGGATTGCAGGATAAGGTATGAGCAAAATGCCTGCGTAAAAGATGCGCAGAGTCCGTGAGCACACGTGAAGCCGGCTGCCGCCCTTGCTGCCAAGTCATCCGCGAAACTGTAGCCTTCGCCAAGCTTGTCAAGAATATCAGCAGACGATGCCGACGTGCTGCGTACCTGGCTGCATAGGCGGCATTTCGGCGCGCCACTTTTTCTGTGCTCCCAGCAATGCGACGCTTCGCTCGGCGTGGAACAGAGCGATTCCTTGGGCCGACCGGGAACTCTCTGCGAAATCCACGGCACGCGCTCGTGCTATTGCCCGCGCGGTCGTCGTTGTCTTCCACAGCTGGCTGCGTTGCCGTTCATCATTCCAGCGTAGAATTTCACTTCTGTCGTCGTAATCGGGAGGACGCGTTTGGGGATATGAGCCATTGCTGAAGGGGGTATGAGCCACCCATTGTCTTACGTAGTGGTCAGATTTAATTTTGAAGAAATTTAATTTCGAAGAATCACGAGCGGGCGAAGGCTGATAACCACGCCGCCGAGCGAACTCGAGGCATCCAACGCAAGCGGCAACGGCGGGCTGCGGGCATACCGTCACTGACGTTCTTCTCTCCGTCGCAGCCGATTGTGCGCGTAACCTCATAATTGAGAAATACTTTAATGAACTCTCGGCATCAACCCAGTAATAAACACAGGGACCACACGTTTCAGCTTCGCGGGTTAGCCATCTTCACGGAGTGGAAGAGCCGACATTCTTTTTTTCCTTTTTTTGTGGCTTGTGTGTTCAAAGACTGACCTCATCTCTCTTTTTGTAGCGCTTCTTTGGAGTGGTAAGAAGCTTTGGTGGGGATGAAGATAATACTACAATCACGCACTTTGGCCAGATCTGCAGGCCCCTGAGCCTAAACTGCGGGAAACGTTAAGGGCCCGTACATGGTCAGTCCGCCCGTCCGTTCCGCCCTAGCCCGCCCGCGTGCGGACGCCCAAAAGGCGGATGGTGTCGCAAAATTCGATGCACGTTCAATCCGCACGAGCGGATCGCACGCGCGCTGTTATTGGGCGACGCGGCCGGTTGACAGCTGGCAACCGTTCGGCGGAGCAAAGCTGTTCGAGGTTGGCAACGACCTTTGACAGCACAGGACACTGGCATATTTTTGCAGATGTGGCAGTGGGATTTCAAGTTTCCGCGTCCCGGTGAAAATGCGACTCTTGGCTGCCACATTCTGTTCTGCAGCCGTATATGTTGCATTGGCACCGTCATCCTTCTTCGAAACATTGCACAGTCGTCTTATCTGCGCCACCGTTTACAGATGTATTGCAATCGCATCACGTCGCAGCACGCTATGTATTCTCGGATGATTACTTTCAGTGCGTGCTGCCTATGCTGGTTGAACAAAACCTCTTCAATTATCCAATGTGCAACGTTCTGCGTCACGCGAAATTGATGGTGTCGCCGGAAGCGCGGTGGCGCGGTTTCTGTAGTGCTAGTGGCAGCTTGCAAGAATACGGAACACACGCACATCTCTCGCGTAATGCTTTTGCGTAGGTCGCCGAGACACACCTTTTTACCACTGAGCACGCGTGTGAGGCTCTGAGTACAGGATACGCTTGATCGTGCTTTTTTTTTCACTCTGCCAATTTTATGAGAGTGCTTAAAGCAGTTGGATGCATGGAATGCCTTTTCCTTTTTTACCGATATAAAGGCACCAAAGATGAGGCATGAAACATACACCTTAGAAATTTAATAATTGCTGCTTGTAAACTTTCTAAACATAATATAACCTTAAATGATGTGCTCAGCGATTAATGAAGTTCTCACCGTGTGCAAGAAGGTTGTGCATAAGTGGTTAACTTCATGCAGCAAGGAATTGAAGGTTAAGCAGTGAGTGTGCAATTCACTATGTCTGGCTTAAAGCAATATGTATGTATAGCGGTGACCTTATGCAGATATATGTATACTCATGAGATGTTTCCAAGGGGAGTATTTATTTGAAAGCATATAATTTACATTGCTGATAAGAAAACTTACTTTGAGTGAAATCGAACAATTAAATTCTTTCTTGCCAGCCTGGGTGGCCAATATGTTTTCACCTTACTACTTAACATACCTAATTTAACATTTCAGCAATGTACAAACATTACCAACAGAAGAACTTCACTTTGGCCTAGTTGGTATTTACTGCCATATCATATTGACCGCAAAAAAGACGGGGGCAGAGGGAGAGAACACATAAACAGCACGGGCGGTAACTTTCAACTGTTTTATTCAGGGCAGCCCGTGGGCATATAGGCAAAAAGAACATGCGCAGATCGCAGCAAACAAGAATACACATCAGCTTAGCGTGGCAACCAATTATCAAAAAAATCTATTTCCGATTGAAACAACCTAATGGAGGTATCGCTAACACAGTCTTCGCCTTTCGTTTTTATGTGATAAGCCTCCTTCAGTTCACGTGCAGTCTGGTCATGGCTTTTCCCCAGAATCTTTAACTCCTCAAAAAGAGGTGCACAGCGACAGGCATTGCAGTGCGCAGGTAAGTGCGCCAATTCATCTTTCGTTAACTTTTGTTCACGTTCCCTGGCTCGATCATTTAGGCACCGTCCAGTCTGCCCTATGTAGGACTTGCCACACGCCAGGGGGATTTCGTACACAACTCCTACATTGCATTTTGCATACGGCTTGGTGTGGTTCTTACCACAACCTTGCCTTCCTTTAGTATCACGAGAGGTGCGGGGGCAGAGCCTGAAAAGACAAGGGGGACTCCAAACCTGCCTGCCACCTTCCTTAGGTTGTGAGCGACCCTATGAATATACGGCACTACTTCAGGTCTTATGGCCATAGTAGTCGTCCTCACCCTTGCTTTGCCCCTAGATCCTTTTACCTTCCGCAGGAGGGTTTCCACCACTGGCGTTACCATCGAGTCAGGGAACCCTGCCGTCTTAAAACGGGAAATCTGATTGTCAAAGGCAAGCTGCATCTTGTGCACACACGATTTGCGGAGAGCCGATTCTAAGCAGAGCGATTCTAAGCAGAGGACGGTGCCTAAATGATCGAGCCAGGGAACATGAACAAAAGTTAACGAAAGATGAATTGGCGCACTTACCTGCGCACTGCAATGCCTGTCGCTGTGCACCTCTTTTTGAGGAGATAAAGATTCTGGGGAAAAGCCATGACCAGACTGCACGTGAACTGATGGAGGCTTATCACATAAAAAAGAAAGACAAAGACTGTGTTAGCGATACCTCGATTAGGTTGTTTCAATCGGAAATAGATTTTTTTGATAATTGGTTGCCACGCTAAGCTGATGTGTATTCTTGTTTACTGCGATCTGCGCATGTTCTTTTTGCCTATATATGTGTCACGGATCTCCTCCGGAGAACACTCTGGCCGAAAGAATGGACTAGGCGACAGGTGTACCCACACAGATGCACATTTAATACCACCCACGCGACACGAACAGCAGCACACAAACCTAACAAAACTAACACACAAGATACAAAAACTATCAGTACACACGAACCGGTAACACTGCCACTAGCGTTCTATTGAGAGTGGTTGGCGTTCGTGCTCACGTCTGGTTCGGTGCAGATGTGGCGTGGTGTGGGTCCCGTAGCCGGCGTCGGAGTGGCGTTCGACGTTCGAGGGCTGGCGTCGCTGGAGGCGTCATTGGTTGCGTCGTACACGCTCCCGGTCCAAGCGCCCGTGGAGGTGTGGCCGATGATGTTGGCGTTGGGGCACCACCCGGAAGAGTGGCAACAGCGGTAGAGACACCCCTGGCCGTAGCAGGTGGTAGCGTCCTCCGTGGACTCCCCGGAACGGGCTGAGGAACGGCAGGAAGTCTGCGGTGCAAAGCCGTAGAACGCGAGCTCACCGGAGCGGTAGCCGGCGTCGCTCTGTTCCGGTCGAACCGTCCCTGACCCGCCGAGTCTCCGCTGCTTTCTTCTCCCCCCCTGTCTCTCGCCCCTCCTCGACCTTTTATAGCCTTGTTAGTCCACGTAATCCTTCTCTTCGTCTTCTCCTCTTCTGCACCAATCATCGCTTCCCATCTCACCGGATACTTCTCCACCAAACATCTCTTGTCACCTCACTGAGAACTTCTTTATCTTCTTTCGTCTTCGGTTAATCCACGTCATTCTTAACGCCATCCTCGTCGTCTTCTTGAAACCTTTCTTCGTCTACCATTTTATTTTATCTTCCCTCTTATATGTGACAAGGGCCCCCGCTCTCAAGAGTTTTTCCCTGAAAAACTGCTCACGTCGTCCTCCTCTTCAAGCTATCCAGCCAGCCGACTATCTTCTGTGGCGATTCTGGCCGCAGCACACCACACAGCACAACGCAGATGACCAGCACACACCAAAAGCACACCACTAACACATCACTGCCGTTGTCCATACGGTGTTCTAAACATGTTAATGTCCACAACTTAACTGCGTTTTCAGAACAATGCAATTGTCCACACGGTGTCCTTAATAAACATGTTAATGTCCAAAACGCAGTCCTTTGTATAATCACATAACAACCACAACAACACCAACAACACGATGCATCCCTGAGATACATACCACAGCAGCAACAACAAGATACCTCCCACGGATACCTAGAGCTGCTCAGTTGGCTCTACTCATGAAGTCCGCTCCAACGTTATCTCTGCCTTTAATATATTCCACCTGAAATGCGTATTCTTGTAAGGACAAACTGGACTTACTGGACTACTTACTCTGCTTGTCCTTGCTATGCTTTCCTTTGCTTCCGTGCTTATCCTTGTTGTGGTGTTTCTCCTTGCTTTGTTGCTTTTCTTTACTTTGCATATCCTTGTTGTCTTTCCCCTTGCTGCTCTTTTCCTTGCTGTATCTCTTGGAGCCCCGCTCATTGCTCGACTTCTGCTTATTGCCTTTGTCCGCCTTCTCCTTGCTTCCTTTGCTCACCTTCTCCTTGCTGGACTTAGCCTTGCCAGCCTTATCTTTGCTTCTCGATCTCGAGCTGCCTTCCTTAAAGGAGCCTTTCTTGGCCTTCTTGGATTTGCGCTTGCCTCCCCCTTCCTCTTTGGTGCTCTTGCTGCTCTTGCTGCTTTTGCTTCTCAGCCAGGGACAGAAACCCTTCTTTTTCTTCCTCTCTTTACTATCCTTGCCTTTGCTTTTCTAGTCTTTGCTCTTACTCTTCTTGTTTTTGGACTTGTCTTTGCTCGTGCGCTTCTTGTCTTTGGACTTCTTCTCCTTACCCTCTTTCTTTCTTTCCAAACACTGCGTTGCTCTGCCTGTCGCTTGAGCTCTTGTCTCCACTGCCGACGAGAAAGTGACTGCCCCATCACTCGCCTGAGTTGTCGTGGACTTTTCCTCCTTTGGGTTTTCTTCAACGTCGAGCATCCTCCACTCGGGATCGGGGTCCTCGACACTTCTTGCACCCGTAATGTTTCCCACGATGAGATCTAGATGGGTTGCTCTACGCATTTTGCCACTACCTGCCCAGTATAATATGGCGTGGACACACTGCTGCAGGGTAGGGATATCACTTCGCATACCGTTACTTGGTTCCCGGCGCACATGGGGACAGTGGAGGGAGCCCCGCGTAACCTCAACGAGGTGGCGCACAGGGAGGCACGAGGATTAGTGTGCCGTGTACTCCCTGAAGGGGCTGGATCTCCCGCTCCTGAGTACAGGGACCAACTGTTAACCTACAACGAAATCGCCAAGCACTATTACTTAGGGCGCAGGGCATTCCCGTTGCCACATCCTAAATTAAGTAGGCCGCAGGCGGTTACATTAAGGCTTCTGCAGACACGGACGTACCCTAACCCGGTCATCATGAATAAAATTAATCCGGACTGCGGGGTTTCAGTCTATTGTAGTAAGTGTGGGGGTTTGCTCGATTTACAACACATGCTGTGGCGCTGCTTGGCGTTGGCCGGTGATGGTTCTCGAGGTGAACAGTGGTGGCAGCGAATGCTGCACAGTGAAGTGCTAGCGGACCAACTCAGGGCTGTCCAGAGGGCCCGTGTGATGGCAGAGGGGCTCGGCCTCTCTGTACCGACGTGGGAGCGGCCCGCATCAGTCCCAGACTGATCCCTCAGGACCTCAATAAAGTTCTTCATACCATACCATACTAGAATCCTGGCTTCAGGAAGGTACACTACTGTGCTATCTGCGAGAGTGAGGGTCGACGTTTGCCCTGTAAGCTCCTCGTCCTTCACCAGGCTTCTCCTAACCAAAGGTGTGTTGGCTCCGCTGTCTCTAAGCACCAATACAGGATGGTCCGTTATTTGCCCAACCACTACCGGCATTGCTGCTTTTGACTTGGGTGCTCCATTCACAACCTCATTTCCCAGCGGCATATTCTCTCCTTTCAGCTGTGGAACTTCAGGTGGTGTAACAAGCTCTGCCCGAGAGCCGGCAACGCATGCAGCTTGGTCTTGCCCCAGAGCTATCCGCTCGAATTGTTGCGGATACGCGTCCAAATCATCTCTTTTGTCATCAAAAGGAGCCATCAACTTTCTTGGACAAACCCTGGCCGGCCTAGGAGATTTGGTACCCGCAAAGGAACGCTGATTATCGTCCATGACCCCCTCATATCCTCCTGCGATATGCGCCTGTTTCCACAAAAGGAACTGCTTCTCACGTTCTATCCTTCTTTTCTCCTGCTCTTCTGACTCGCGAGCTCTTCTAGCCTCTCGCTCTTCTGCCTCGCGAGCTCTTCTAGCCTCTCGCTCTTCGGCCTCGCGAGCACTTCTAGCCTCTCGCTTTTCTGCTTCGCGAGCGTCTGCGCGTGCTTGCGCCCTTTCCTCTCTCTGCCTCTTTGCTTCTTCTTTCTTCTCGTCCGAGAGACGCATCGCCTCTTCCTTGCTTAGCCCTAGCTTGAGCGCAAGTTCTGGCGTTTTTGCCAAATCCATGCTTTCTGCCGTCGAGAGATCGGAAAGATCTGAGACAAAGCTAAAAGAAACGAGGAAATGAATCCTGGCAGGCTCGCCACTTGTCTTTGTCACGGATCTCCTCCGGAGAACACTCTGGCCGAAAGAATGGACTAGGCGACAGGTGTACCCACACAGATGCACATTTAATACCACCCACGCGACACGAACAGCAGCACACAAACCTAACAAAACTAACACACAAGATACAAAAACTATCAGTACACACGAACCGGTAACACTGCCACGAGCGTTCTATTGAGAGTGGTTGGCGTTCGTGCTCACGTCTGGTTCGGTGCGGATGTGGCGTGGTGTGGGTCCCGTAGCCGGCGTCGGAGTGGCGTTCGACGTTCGAGGGCTGGCGTCGCTGGAGGCGTCGTTGGTTGCGTCGTACACGCTCCCGGTCCAAGCGCCCGTGGAGGTGTGGCCGATGATGTTGGCGTTGGGGCACCACCCGGAAGGGTGGCAACAGCGGTAGAGACACCCCTGGCCGTAGCAGGTGGTAGCGTCCTCCGTGGACTCCCCGGAACGGGCTCAGGAACGGCAGGGTCTGCGGTGCAAAGCCGTAGAACGCGAGCTCACCGGAGCGGTAGCCGGTGTCGCTCTTTTCCGGTCGTACCGTCCCTGACCCGCCGAGTCTCCGCTGCTTTCTTCTCCCCCCCTGTGTCTCGCCCCTCCTCGCCCTTTTATAGCCTTCTTGTTAGTCCACGTAATCCTTCTCTTCGTCTTCTCCTCTTCTCCACCAATCATCGCTTTCCATCTCGCCGGATACTTCTCCACCAATCATCTCTTGTCACCTCACTGAGAACTTCTTTATCTTCTTTCATCTTTGGTTAATCCACGTCATTCTTAACGCCATCCTCGTCGTCTTCTTGAAACCTTTCTTCATCTACCATTTTATTTTATCTTCCCTCTTATATGTGACAATATGCCCACGGGCTGCCGTGAATAAAACAGTTGAAAGTTACCGCCCGTGCTGTTTATGTGTTCTCTCCCTCTGTCCCCGTCTTTTTTGCGGTCAATATGATATGCAGTAAATACCATTTAGGCCAAAGTGAAGTTCTTCTGAAGCATATATCTCGGACAGATGGCCCCTCTTTCTGTGTTCCATCGTCCGTGGTGTCCCCAAACGAAGAATCCCTCATCAGTTACATCGTGGCGACTACCTGCCGAGCAAGCGGCTTCTGAATCAAGCGCGGCCTGATACCTTTGGAAGTGAGTGCACTGTTCGGGTGTGTCGTTCCGTCGTGGGGGTCACATCAAGCGCCTATGCAAAATTCTCCGCGCTGAGTTGTGGCAGCAAGTTAGACTGCTCAACGATTGGCTTCGCATCATATGCTTTACTAAAGATACAGAATGGCATGCGGAAAAGGATTTGAAGACTGCTAGACGTGCCTCTCATCAGTTGACCGAGTATTACTGGAACAACATGGTTGGACATTTCCTTAGGGCATGGAAGGGCACGAGGGCTAATCAGGGACAAGGAAATAAGCCGCTTGTTCTGGGCGACGCAAGCATCCCAGAAGACGTTACCGCCCTGCTTGCTAAAGGACCGAAGTGCAGCGTCGAGCATCAAATTCCTGCCCATGAACTGGCTGCTCTGAACAGGCGGGTGGCGAAGAAGGCTCCGCAGGATCACCATGACAGGTGCCTGTTGGAAGGTGTTGCCTGTCTTAGCAGGAGTGTCTCGCAAACGGCTTCCAATCGAACTGTATCCGCCATTCATAGGACTTTGACGTTTTGTAAAGACAACGAGCTTGTTCTTTTGGAAGCAGACAAAAAAGGAGGATTTGTTGTGCTCCCGAAGGGCATGTTTGGTGCTAAAGCCTCTGAGGCACTGAAGAAGAATTTTAAACCTATTAGGAACTCTGAAACTAGAGTAAAGAGCAGGGTTATAAGAATGTGCAAGTCTCTTAATCTCGATAAACTAGCTAGGGACGTCAGTAGCGCTCCAGGTGCCGCGCTAAGTGTTTTCTTTACTGCGAAGACGCATAAACCCGGCATCCCTCTCAGGACGATAGTTAGCGAGCGTGGAACGTGGCAGGTTCAAGTTAGCCGCTTCATCTTGAGGAATTTAAAGACGCTTGTTATATCTGACCCCTTTGTAGCCAAAAGCTCTGACGAGGTTGTTGAATTTCTAAGGGCTAACCAGGACATAGGTCCGGCTTTTTCGGTTGATGTAGATCTTTTCTACTCCGTTCCTCAAAGATTTGTTTGTTGCTGTGAGGATGTGTATTGAAGCAAATGGCACCATTCCCTTCCAGAACGCAGCTGGTATTTCGGTGGAAGATTTTTTAACTCTTTTAGAAACTTATCTTAATAGCACTTTTATCAGTTATGACGTACAGTTCTATTTGCAGAAACGTCGAATCTGCATCGGCTCGTGCATTGCGCCGCTTTTGTGTAACATTTTTTTAGCTACCATTGACAAAGCGCTTGATCGGGCATTTGGGGGGGGGGCGTTCTTAAACATTTTAAAAGTTTTTAGGTATATGGATGACTTTTTAATTGTTTTTAACGGGCAAGGAAGTTTAACTTCTTGTGACAGCATTTTAGCCGTTTTTAAACAACTTGGCAAAGGGCTTTCTTTTACTCACGAACTTCCACTCGACAATGCCCTGCGTTTTTTAGACCTACGCATTTCCTTTGCTAAAGGCCACACGTGCTGGCAGTACTTCCCTCGGGCACAGAAGGGCTTGGTGCCATATGATTCCTCCCAGTCAAAGAATGTTAAACGAGGAGTAGCGATGCTCTGCTTAGAATCGGCTCTCCGCAAATCGTGTGTGCACAAGATGCACCTTGCCTTTGACAATCAGATTTCTCGTCTTAAGACGGCAGGGTTCCCTGACTCGATGGTAACGCCAGTGGTGGAAAACCTCCTGCAGAAGGTAAAAGGATCTAGGGGCAAAGCAAGGGTGAGGACGACTACTATGGCCATAAGATCGTATATTCATAGGGTCGCTCACAACCTAAGGAAGGTGGCAGGCAGGTTTGGAGTCCCCCTTGTCTTTTCAGCCCGTTTTAAGCTGGCGCGGCTCTGCCCCCGCACCTCTCGTGATCCTGAAGGAAGGCAAGGTTATGGTAAGAACCACACCAAGCCGTATGCAAAATACAATGCAGGAGTTGTGTACGAAATCCCCCTGGCGTGTGGCAAGTCCTACGTAGGGCAGACTGGACGGTGCCTAAATGATCGAGCCAGGGAACGTGAACAAAAGTTAACGAAAGATGAATTGGCGCACTTACCTGCGCACTGCAATACCTGTCGCTGTGCACCTCTTTTTGAGGAGATAAAGATTCTGGGGAAAAGCCATGACCAGACTGCACGTGAACTGATGGAGGGTTATCACATAAAAAAGAAAGGCGAAGACTGTGTTAGCGATACCTCCATTAGGTTGTTTACATCGGAAATAGATTTTTTTGATAATTGGTTGCCACGCTAAGCTGATGTGTATTCTTGTTTGCTGCGATCTGCGCATGTTCTTTTTGCCTATATATGCCCACGGGCTGCCGTGAATAAAACAGTTGAAAGTTACCGCCCGTGCTGTTAATGTGTTCTCTCCCTCTGTCCCCGTCTTTTTTGTGGTCAATATGTTATGCAAACATTACCAAAGCGCACAAAATTAAGCAGTACCTTGACAGGCATGCTCCCTCTCTCACCCGTGTCACCAAACAAGGATGTTCGTCTTGAGACTGTTTGATACTGTCCGCATCATACGTGCGTGTTCTATTTTGATTGCTCTACATATAAAAAATAAGCTCTACTCAGGTTATATGAGTTAGTTGGGCATGGGCTGCATGTTGTTTATGTATTTATGCAGTGACAACCTAGCTAGCTCATGCACAGCCATATTTTAGGAAAATGAAAAGTGCATAGCATAACATGAACAGCTGGCCAGTGCCTGTATTTATTTGAAATCAAACTGAGATTATCAAGTGCAGCTTAGCAGTGAGTTCAGTGACCTCTTGTGGTGTGAAAAGGTTGATGTAGTTAGTAGTTTTGTGTTCACATTTCTTAATTAGTTGCATGTTTTAACAAGAACATGACAATGAAATGAAGGCACGTAGGGCAGAAGACAGGACCGCACAAGAAGTGATGAAACATTCATTGCCATTTTTTTATTTCCATAACAAACCAGCGAATACTTTCTTAGGTTCAGTTTTGTGAATAATGCACAAGGTGCTCTGCGTAAAACTGAAGGATTGTAGTGCTCTATTACCTATTCACTATTCGGGTAGCCAAATGAATGATACTCCCATTAGCCCTGTGAGAGCACAGAAATTTGCAGTCAAGAGGCCGTAGTGGCTCAGCCTCTGTACCAAATGTAAAATTGTTCCAAAATAAAACATGCGTACTGGTGAATTGGGTATGCATTCACATCTACTATTCAAATCCACACATCACAAGTAATCTTTCATTCGTTGGCGCATTTCTCACCATTGTACAGACTTTGTTTCAGCGCTGTGTGTGTGCAGCAATATAACTTGGTAAATCAAAGCTGTGGTTATTCAGCACACTGAAAGCAACTTCGCGTGTGGGTTAGATAATATAATGCTCCTACATATGGGTCACCTTAGTATTATCAGCCGCTTTGTTTGCTAGTTCACTGTTACGCTTGAATTCTACGGTGCCACTGGACAATGCTGTATCCCTGCAGGCACGCTTGAACAGCTTGGCTATGCACAAACAACCCTTTACATCGCACTTAAATTAAGGTGGTGTAGATTTGCTGTCACAGTGTGCTTGTAAGCATAACTGCCGAGCATTCAAAAAGTGTTTGAAATGTAAGGGTGGATGCTCAGGTTTGCAGGTGTGACGTTTTACATCTATAGTGCAGGGACACACCGATGAACAGGAAGGCTACCACACAAATCCTCGTGTTGTGACCTCGCAGTCACAATGTAAATAGTTTTCTGTGGTTTTTAGCTATGAACATGTGAAGCAATCTGTAAATTCAAAACTGTGTTAACTAAACTGAGACACCATGAAAAGCAACATAACACTAAGGTGTACACATTTTTTGTCACATTAGCACTTTGTGGTGCAGGTCAAATATGTATACACGCTATTTGTAGCTGAAAACAGCATGCATCACATTTAGAGCTCAGAATGTTCAATGCAAAAGATTTTTAATGTGTCAAATACATGTGGTACCTTGTCCAATGCTTTGCAAACAGATAGCTATGCTTGGCACAACTTGAGTAGCACATTCATAAGCGACTACTACATGCACAATTCGTTTTGCATCTCTCCTTTGATATTATACCTTCCGACACAGAAGTACAGACTGAAATTTTTCTTTATGTCAATATTTAAAAGGCAAACGGGTTTTTAGCATCACAGGTCTCAATCTCCCACACAGGGCACTAATTGCATGTTCTGAATGTGTATTAATTGCTGATGGTATATCTTCTAATATGAAAATGGTTTGTTCGACATAGTTTTACCTGTTTATTTTTGAACTTAGCCACAAGTTATCTGCCTTACTTGTATATTCCTCCTTCAGTACTGGTATCAGTGCTGTGCCTTCATTAGCGCAGTAAATGTTGTTAAAGCTGTTAATTCATAAAGTAGGAAGCCTATCCAATATAAACAAGCAACTTGCAGGCAAGGTAATCACGACAAACCAGCTGAGACGGTGGTACTATTCAACTTGTTTTGGATTGTGATAGCACAAGTGTTCTCACTTGTGCTGCTGGATGGTTGTGATTGATATGCTCGCATAGGTTTGGGTCATTCACATTTCAAGGGATGAGTAACTGTTACATGCGTGCATCATCTTCCTCTGCCTATATCAATGACTTAACTATATGTGGCAGGTTTAGCTGTGTGATTATTGGTGTAGCTGAAGTGATGCATCACACATGGGTGTGATGGGTGTCATGTCCAGAATATCATAAAATAAAGAAGTGACCATATGTACAGGCATAAAAATGATGGTTTGGCAATATCTTGTCTGGCTGGGTAGCAAACTTCTGTCAAAAAAGAGCAATTCAGCACACTGACAAAGCAGTGTGGCTAACATAATATAGGGAGCAGACACTCTGCCTGCGGAGTCACTTGAAAATTTTGCCAGCAGTTCGTGCTCATTGGCTGGCTTCGGTCACATAACCAATGGTTACATAACTGGAAAAATTCATGTTCAGGATAAACTCATAGCAGCCAATAGGCACGTTTTGTATTGTGATAGCAGCTGACTTCTCAGGGACAACGCACTGTGGCCATGAACATGCTAAAGAATGACAAGAGGCGAGGTCCCCTTTCTATAGTCTGGCAGCGCAGCTGAAAACGGTTCAGTTAATGAGTGGAACCGTGGCCTATTCAAAATAAAGATCAGTCAGATAGCCACTTATAGCGTCCAACATCCCACACCCACGAATGATAGGTAGCAGTAAGCTTACTGGCAGATGAAAGTGCACTGGAAAAACATTTAATGGACACACTTTACAGGCCCAAATCAGTTTAATGCACATTATTTGCTAATGACTGTTGGCAGAATGAACACGAGGAAAGAAAATAAAGCACTTATCAGGCATATAATGCTGGTACTTGTGCTATTGTTCGCTTTAAACTGAAGGCTCGCGCCAAAACAGGCGACACGAACAAGATAATCAAATAGGGTGGATAAACAAAGTAACCACTAACTTTCGCTTACCCAATTCTGCCTGCATTAGTAACGTGACCATGGCTGGCCAGTGAGGAAGAACTCTGGGCAAAATTTCTTTCACGCAGTTCTGCTGGCTTCTAGCAGAATATTATATAACACCATACCTGTGACACTTACGTACTTGTTACTATTCGTCCTACGTGTTCATTATTTCATTCATATTGCTTTTTGTCAGCAAGCGTAAAATTTTTAGTTAATAAGAAGGTAGTATTTAGTTCTTATCTATAACATATTCATCTACCATGCCACTGGTGTCTTCACAACCAGACTCCGTGCTTAGTCACTAGTCCAAAACACGCAGCTCAGATTTTTGGCTATGGAAGCCGCTTGCATCACAAAATATAAAGCATTTTACTTGGTGAAATCCAGAAATTCTTGATCTTCACACTAGTAACCACATTATGAAAATCAAGGCTGCCAGAAATTTGCATTCATGACATTAGTGCTCTCAGGCGCGTCCACATTTCACGACAGCGCCGAACCTCTTGACGTATGCAATTATAATGATGTTCCCTAATTTCCCCCCACCGATAGAAGCATCTTTAACCGTGCAGTAACAACTTTTGAAACAAACGATAGATGTACGAAGCAGAAACGGCCGGTGTAAAAGGGCTTCTCTATCGGGCTACTACATAAGAAAACGCCATCGGCAACACTTATGCTCTGTTCACTTCTGAGCACACGAACATCGCGTAGTACGACCACTTCTACACCCAGTAACGCTGCAACACATCGCACACATATATCACGATTTGTAGCTTGCAAACGCACTTCATAACAGCAAGAGCACAGCTCGAACGTCGCGGTCACCACGTCCATCGCAGCCGGCAAAACGGCTCACACGCTGTATAGCACACGCAGAATGGCAGCGATAACCAGGTGATAAAAACTTATCGCTACTGATCGTACCATTACTTCTGAAAGTTGCGAAGGGCTGGCGTTCACCACTTCGCGGCAACGGTCCGCACACACAGAGCAGAAATCAAAAGTGTACGCTGGGTGCGCCAATCGGACGCTACTTATTTCGCCACGCCTTGAACATGTGTGCTGCTTAGAATGCACGTGTATGTGGTGGAGTTCTCGTCTGCGACGCACACGCGAAGCATGGCACAAGAAATCACGAAGTCGACGGCTTCAAATATTTCTTCCAACGCTCTCGTAAGCACACCACACACTTTCTGCGCTCCGTCTGTTTGTGTTGGCGATCGCACGCACTGATGAGGTCTGGAAGGGTACACCGGCTTGCTGCTTTCGATGACTATCTCCGTAGGTGCCAGATAACTCTAGTAAAAATCACAAAAAGGAGAAAAAAATAGGCTGTTTCTGACGCGGCAGTAGCTTAGGCCTTACGTCCCCGCTTCCCAGGTGAAAATATTCAACTGGAATCCAACTGGTTCCAACTGGTATTGACTGGGACCAACTGGTTCCAGTAGGAAACCAACTGGTCCCAGTTACAGGTCAACTGGTCCCAGTTAGCAACCAACGGGGATGCAACTGGTTCCAGTTGGGATCCAACTGGAACCATCTCCAGTTGTACTGGAAGCAAATGGTCCCAGTTGGGATGCAACTGGAAACGCCACTGGAACCATCTCCAGTTGTACTGGAAGCAAATGGTCCCAGTTGGGATCCAACTGGAACCTGAACCAGCTGTACTGGAAGCAAGTGGTTCCATTTGGATTCCAACTGGAACTTTGACCAGTTGTATAGTAGCAACTGGTAGTAGTTGGGATCTGTACTCGTACAACTGTTAACGTAAAAAAGTTGAGTTAAGCGATATAATGCTGCAACGAGTGCGACATCAGAGATGGGTTTTTTCCGACACAATATTTATTTATATGGATTACTGAATCATGCAGGATCCTGTTGCGTAAATGTGGAGCACATTGCCTTGACACGTATGCATGCTTTAGTTTCAGCGCACTAAATTTGTGAATGTTGGCCCTAATCTTTTGTTGTCTGGAATGAGGCATTGGTTCGTCTCATGACGTTACCGCTGCGTGCCTGACCGACACCGCGGGGTTATGGTAATGTTGCACCAACTTTGTGCCACTGACATCGTTGCCTAGCTAAGCGCTAGTGAGCTGTATGGCATTTGGTGGAAACAACTGGTGTTTGCAGCACGGCGATTACTTCCCTACGACAAAAAACAAGAAAAAAAAGGAAAAGAAAATGCTCCGCAGAGCATAGAGCCACACAACGCACACTTACTACGCGTCCATGGCTAGTCTAGTACACTCTTCCACACGGTGAAAGAATATTATGATGCTTACACCGACCGTGCTCTACCATGACCACAACAACCACCATTTTGAAAAAAAACATTAGTTGCGTATCTTCTCATGATCGGCTGAAACCTCTCTGGCTCAAATAATAATAATATAGAAATAAATTTAAATTATGTCAAATAAAAGTGAAATAATATTGTTATCTCACATAGATAGCGTAATATTTATTAATAGCGAGAAATTTCATCACAAATACGAAACTGTGGAAACGTGCTGGTTCGGCAGCCATATTAACAGCAAGCTATTCCAGCGAGACATGGAGCGAGGCGTGCGCGGTTGTGAAGATTTTTCTAGAGGAACCTGTGGTGTCATTGCCTGCGTAACCTCATTTAAGTAGTATTTGTGTTGGACATTTTCACCTTTGGAAGACGGCATGATTACAGGCCAACGGATGGCACCTGTTTTTAACACCGACTACGCGGCTTTGTGGACCCATCGTGTGTGGATTGACGGGCGCACTTTTCCCTGCTCTTGATTCTGCCATTTGGAGGTAATTATATATTGAACTTATTTATGTTCCGAGTGCAAGTGGTTCTTTATCACAAAGGTACCAATACTGAAGCACATTGTTGTTGACTCGAGTGTTCTACTACGTGACGTTTGTACACATCAATGCTTGCGAGCTTGGTGCTTATTTTTGAGTCCCATTATCTGCGAGTCAAACGCGTCGGGGTTTTTTTTTTCACGTAACTTGCCGAAGGTTCCGGCGTAAACGATGGTGCCCGCATTACTTCCATAAAGTACTACACAATTCGTGTCGCGCATACAATCTGATTACTCTGGTTAGGTTAGGAATCTGGTTAGGCGATAACATATGTACACAACAACTAGAATCAACGATAACATTCGAGTAAGTTACAGCCATGGAGTTGCGTCTTGCGCAGAGCGATAAACTTAAGTGGCCAGTAGGTGAGTGCAGTTACCGAGAAAAGTTCACGTGTCAATACGAACCAGTGTCGTGCAAGACTTGTGCTTTGAATAGCACATAGAAGTATTAAGCGTATACTGGCGCGCACCTGTAGCTCTGCCTAACGTGTAACAAAAGCGCATAGACTACTGATACACATGTCTGTATGATGTATAAGTAGAATTGCTTGTATGAAGTGGTGGCCTTTTTACTGAATGCATATAAATATTTCTTTCAGATGGTGATGTAGAAGAGTTACGAAATGTGTAAACGTGTGCAAGGTCATCAAGGGAGCATTCAAGACGTTTCATCGCGAAACAGTAGCTCAAGTGTTCCAATAAATGTCAGATTTCAACGCGAAGCTGCTTCGGCTGCATGAAGTTCACTGAACCGGCTGGTTCTTTGCGACACGCAATGGTAACCACAAAAAGCATACAAGCTATGGCCAGCTTGAATCCCATTTGTATGTAAACGTTTACCAGTGGTTCCTGCTGGCCATGGCTCACTATCCCTGTTGCACAATCGATGCCAGTTCCAATAGGAACTGGAACCTGTTCCGATGTGGACCAACTGGAACCAGTTGCAAAGGGGCCAACTGGGACAAGTTGCAATGGGAACCAACTGGGACCAGTTGCAATGTGGACCAACTGGGACCAGTTGCAATGGGGATCAACTGGGACCAGTTGCAATGGGGACCAACTGGGAATTGTTCCATAAACCAGTTGAACTGGAACCAGTTGCATTCCCAGTTGGAAATTTTCACCTGGGGTAGAGCCAACGCCGAAGTGTAACACCAACAATATTCAGGCCACTACACGATATTGTACGCGGAATGATGACGGTGGTAAGCGGTATACGTAATGATGCAAAATTTAGTCGCACAAGCTTCTAACCGCTTACTTATCACACCCGCATACAGCTCAATGACAACGCATCAATAAAGTGGCACCTTGTGGGCTGCAACGCGCGCAAAATGTGGCGCTCGCCCTCTTGTTTTTGTGAGCACTAGCACGCACGCATGCAGCGAACAACCACAAACGGAGTGATCAACGTACACGACGCGTGCGTGTATTGTTCACGGAAAGACTGCCGCGTACGTGCTGTATGCTGTAGCAATACATTCGGCTACTGCACAACGTAGCAGCACGATACAGGTGCAGTCGTAAACAGCACATTCTCGCCATCGGCCATACCATGCTGAATACGCCGGTTCTCGTCCGTTCCCCGAAGCTAAGCAGCATTGGGCTCGGTCAGTACTTGGGAGGGAGACCACCTGGGAACACCGAGTGCTGATGGCACCGTTCTTTTTGCTTTTTTATTGCGTGCTTCTGTGACGTCTTGTGTTTTTTTTTCATTTGCGCAACGTGTGGGTGGTTGCATTTACTGTAACTTACGTTCAACTGGAGCCTGCTGGTAGAGCCAACGCCGAAGTGTAACACCAACAATATTCAGGCCACTACACGATATTGTACGCGGAATGATGACGGTGGTAAGCGGTATACGTAATGATGCAAAATTTAGTCGCACAAGCTTCTAACCGCTTACTTATCACACCCGCATACAGCTCAATGACAACGCATCAATAAAGTGGCACCTTGTGGGCTGCAACGCGCGCAAAATGTGGCGCTCGCCCTCTTGTTTTTGTGAGCACTAGCACGCGCGCATGCAGCGAACAACCACAAACGGAGTGATCAACGCACACGACGCGTGCGTGTATTGTTCACGGAAAGACTGCCGCGTACGTGCTGTATGCTGTAGCAATACATTCGGCGACTGCACAACATAGCAGCACGATACAGGTGCAGTCGTAAACAGCACATTCTCGCCATCGGCCATACCATGCTAATACGCCGGTTCTCGTCCGATCCCCGAAGCTAAGCCGCATTGGGCTCGGTCAGTACTTGGGAGGGAGACCACCTGGGAACACCGAGTGCTCATGGCACCGTTCTTTTTGCTTTTTTATTGCGTGCTTCTGTGACGTCTTGTTTTTTTTTCATTTGCACAACGTGTGGGTGGTTGCATTTACTGTAACTTACGTTCAACTGGATACTGCTGGTAGAGCCAACGCCGAAGTGTAACACCAACAATATTCAGGCCACTACAGTACGCGGAATGATGACGGTGGTAAGCGGTATACGTAATGATGCAAAATTTAGTCGCACAAGCTTCTAACCGCTTACTTATCACACCCGCATACAGCTCAATGACAACGCATCAATAATGTGGCACCTTGTGGGCTGCAACGCGCGTAAAATGTGGCGCTCGCCCTCTTGTTTTTGTGAGCACTAGCACGCACGCATGCAGCGAACAACCACAAACGGAGTGATCAACGTACACGACGCGTGCGTGTATTGTTCACGGAAAGACTGCCGCGTACGTGCTCTATGCTGTAGCAATACATTCGGCGACTGCACAACATAGCAGCACGATACAGGTTAAGTCGTAAACAGCACATTCTCGCCATCGGCCATACCATGCTGAATACGCCGGTTCTCGTCCGATCCCCGAGGCTAAGCAGCATTGGGCTCGGTCAGTACTTGGGAGGGAGATCACCAGGGAACACCGAGTGCTGATGGCACCGTTCTTTTTGCTTTTTTATTGCGTGCTTCTGTGACGTCTTGTTTTTTTTTTCATTTGCACAACGTGTGGGTGGTAGCATTTACTGTTACTTACGTTCAACTGGAGCCTGCTGGTAGAGCCAACGCCGAAGCGTAACACCAACAATATTCAGGCCACTACACGATATTGTACGCGGAATGATGACGGTGGTAAGCGGTATACGTAATGACGCAAAATTTAGTCGCACAAGCTTCTAACCGCTTACTTATCACACCCGCATACAGCTCAATGACAACGCATCAATAAAGTGGGACCTTGTGGGCTGCAACGCGCCCAAAATGTGGCGCTCGGCCTCTTGTTTTTGTGAACACTAGCACGCACGCATGCAGCGAACAACAACAAACGGAGTGATAAACGTACACGACGCGTGCGTTTATTGTTCACGGAAAGACTGCCGCGTACATGCTGTATGCTGTAGCAATACATTCGGCGACTGCACAACATAGCAGCACGATACAGGTGCAGTCGTAAACAGCACATTCTCGCCATCGGCCATACCATGCTGAATACGCCGGTTCTCGTCCGATCCCCGAAGCTAAGCAGCATTGGGCTCGGTCAGTACTTGGGAGGGAGACCACCTGGGAACACCGAGTGCTGATGGCACCGTTCCTTTTGCTTTTTTATTGCGTGCTTCTGTGACGGCTCGTTTTTTTTTTCATTTGCACAACGTGTGGGTGGTTGCATTTACTGTAACTTACGTTCAACGGGAGCCTGCTGGTAGAGCCAACGCCGAAGTGTAACACCAACAATATTCAGGCCACTACACGATATTGTACGCGGAATGATGACGGTGGTAAGCGGTATACGTAATGATGCAAAATTTAGTCGCACAAGCTTCTAACCGCTTACTTATCACACCCGCATACAGTTCAATGACAACGCATCAATTAAGTGGCACCTTGTGGGCTGCAACGCGCGCAAAATGTGGCGCTAGCCCTCTTGTTTTTGTGAGCACTAGCACGCCCGCATGCAGCGAACAACCACAAACGGAGTGATCAACGTACACGACGCGTGCGTGTATTGTTCACGGAAAGACTGCCGCGTACGTGCTGTATGCTGTAGCAATACATTGGGCGACTGCAAAATATAGCAGCACGATACAGGTGCAGTCGTAAACAGCACATTCTCGCCATCGGCCATACCATGCTGAATACGCCGGTTCTCGCCCGATCCCCGAAGCTAAGCAGCATTGGGCTCGGTCAGTACTTGGGAGGGAGACCACCTGGGAACAGCGAGTGCTGATGGCACCGTTCTTTTTGCTTTTTTATTGCGTGCTTCTGTGACGTCTTGTTTTTTTTTTCATTTGCACAACGTGTGGGTGGTTGCATTTATTGTAACTTACGTTCAACTGGAGCCTGCTGGTAGAGCCAACGCCGAAGTGTAACACCAACAATATTCAGGCCACTACACGATATTGTACGCGGAATGATGACGGTAGTAAGCGGTATACGTAATGATGCAAAATTTAGTCGCACAAGCTTCTAACCGCTTACTTATCACACCCGCATACAGCTCAATGACAACGCATCAATAAAGTGGCACCTTGTGGGCTGCAACGCGCGCAAAATGTGGCGCTCGCCCTCTTGTTTTTGTGAGCACTTGCACGCACGCATGCAGCGTACAAGCACAAACGGAGAGATCAAAGTACACGACGCGTGCGTGTATTGTTCACGGAAAGACTGCCGCGTACGTGCTGTATGCTGTAGGAATACATTCGGCGACTGCAGAACATAGCAGCACGATACAGGTGCAGTCGTAAACAGCACATTCTCGCCATCGGCCATACCATGCTGAATACGCCGGTTCTCCTCCGATCCCCGAAGCTAAGGAGCATTGGGCTCGGTCAGTACTTGGGAGGGAGACCACCTGGGAACACCGAGTGCTGATGGCACCGTTCTTTTTGCTTTTTTATTGCGTGCTTCTGTGACGTCTCGTTTTTTTTTTCATTTGCACAACGTGTGGGTGGTTGCATTTACTGTAACTTACGTTCAACTGGAGCCTGCTGGTAGAGCCAACGCCGAAGTGTAACACCAACAATATTCAGGCCACTACACGATATTGTACGCGGAATGATGACGGTGGTAAGCGGTATACGTAATGATGCAAAATTTAGTCGCACAAGCTTCTAACCGCTTACTTATCACACCCGCATACAGCTCAATGACAACGCATCAATAAAGTGGCACCTTGTGGGCTGCAACGCGCGCAAAATGTGGCGCTCGCCCTCTTGTTTTTGTGAGCACTTGCACGCACGCATGCAGCGTACAACCACAAACGGAGTGATAAACGTGCACGACGCGTGCGTTTATTGTTCACGGAAAGACTGCCGCGTACATGCTGTATGCTGTAGCAATACATTCGGCGACTGCACAACATAGCAGCACGATACAGGTGCAGTCGTAAACAGCACATTCTCGCCATCAGCCATACCATGCTGAATACGCCGGTTCTCGTCCGATCCCCGAAGCTAAGCAGCATTGGGCTCGGTCAGTACTTGGGAGGGAGACCACCTGGGAACACCGAGTGCTGATGGCACCGTTCTTTTTGCTTTTTTATTGCGTGCTTCTGTGACGTCTTGTTTTTTTTTCATTTGCACAACGTGTGGGTGTTTGCATTTACTGTAACTTACGTTCAACTGGAGCCTGCTGGTAGAGCCAACACCGAAGTGTAACACCAACAATATTCAGTCCACTACACGATAATGTACGCGGAATGATGACGGTGGTAAGCGGTATACGTAATGATGCAAAATTTAGTCGCACAAACTTCTAACCGCTTACTTATCACACCCGCATACAGCTCAATGACAGCGCATCAATAAAGTGGCACCTTGTGGGTTGCAACGCGCGCAAAATGTGGCGCTCGCCCTCTTGTTTTTGTGAGCACTAGCACGCACGCATGCAGCGAACAACCACAAACGGAGTGATCAACGTACACGACGCGTGCGTGTATTGTTCACGGAAAGACTGCCGCGTACGTGCAGTATGCTGTAGCAATACATTCGGCGACTGCACAACATAGCAGCACGATACAGGTGCACTCGTAAACAGTACATTCTCGCCATCGGCTATACCATGCTGAATACGCCGGTTCTCGTCCGATCCCCGAAGCTAAGCAGCATTGGGCTCGGTCAGTACTTGGGAGGGAGACCACCTGGGAACACCGAGTGCTGATGGCACCGTTCCTTTTGCTTTTTTATTGCGTGCTTCTGTGACGGCTCGTTTTTTTTTTCATTTGCACAACGTGTGGGTGGTTGCATTTACTGTAACTTACGTTCAACGGGAGCCTGCTGGTAGAGCCAACGCCGAAGTGTAACACCAACAATATTCAGGCCACTACACGATATTGTACGCGGAATGATGACGGTGGTAAGCGGTATACGTAATGATGCAAAATTTAGTCGCACAAGCTTCTAACCGCTTACTTATCACACCCGCATACAGTTCAATGACAACGCATCAATTAAGTGGCACCTTGTGGGCTGCAACGCGCGCAAAATGTGGCGCTCGCCCTCTTGTTTTTTTGAGCACTAGCACGCCCGCATGCAGCGAACAACCACAAACGGAGTGATCAACGTACACGACGCGTGCGTGTATTGTTCACGGAAAGACTGCCGCGTACGTGCTGTATGCTGTAGCAATACATTGGGCGACTGCACAACATAGCAGCACGATACAGGTGCAGTCGTAAACAGCACATTCTCGCCATCGGCCATACCATGCTGAATACGCCGGTTCTCGTCCGATCCCCGAAGCTAAGCAGCATTGGGCTCGGTCAGTACTTGGGAGGGAGACCACCTGGGAACACCGAGTGCTGATGGCACCGTTCTTTTTGCTTTTTTATTGCGTGCTTCTGTGACGTCTTGTTTTTTTTTCATTTGCACAACGTGTGGGTGTTTGCATTTACTGTAACTTACGTTCAACTGGAGCCTGCTGGTAGAGCCAACACCGAAGTGTAACACCAACAATATTCAGTCCACTACACGATAATGTACGCGGAATGATGACGGTGGTAAGCGGTATACGTAATGATGCAAAATTTAGTCGCACAAACTTCTAACCGCTTACTTATCACACCCGCATACAGCTCAATGACAACGCATCAATAAAGTGGCACCTTGTGGGTTGCAACGCGCGCAAAATGTGGCGCTCGCCCTCTTGTTTTTGTGAGCACTAGCACGCACGCATGCAGCGAACAACCACAAACGGAGTGATCAACGTACACGACGCGTGCGTGTATTGTTCACGGAAAGACTGCCGCGTACGTGCTGTATGCTGTAGCAATACATTGGGCGACTGCAAAATATAGCAGCACGATACAGGTGCAGTCGTAAACAGCACATTCTCGCCATCGGCCATACCATGCTGAATACGCCGGTTCTCGCTCGATCCCCGAAGCTAAGCAGCATTGGGCTCGGTCAGTACTTGGGAGGGAGACCACCTGGGAACAGCGAGTGCTGATGGCACCGTTCTTTTTGCTTTTTTATTGCGTGCTTCTGTGACGTCTTGTTTTTTTTTTTCATTTGCACAACGTGTGGGTGGTTGCATTTATTGTAACTTACATTCAACTGGAGCCTGCTGGTAGAGCCAACGCCGGAGTGTAACACCAACAATATTCAGGCCACTACACGATATTGTACGCGGAATGATGACGGTGGTAAGCGGTATACGTAATGATGCAAAATTTAGTCGCACAAGCTTCTAACCGCTTACTTATCACACCCGCATACAGCTCAATGACAACGCATCAATAAAGTGGCACCTTGTGGGCTGCAACGCGCGCAAAATGTGGCGCTCGCCCTCTTGTTTTTGTGAGCACTTGCACGCACGCATGCAGCGTACAACCACAAACGGAGAGATCAAAGTACACGACGCGTGCGTGTATTGTTCACGGAAAGACTGCCGCGTACGTGCTGTATGCTGTAGGAATACATTCGGCGACTGCAGAACATAGCAGCACGATACAGGTGCAGTCGTAAACAGCACATTCTCGCCATCGGCCATACCATGCTGAATACGCCGGTTCTCCTCCGATCCCCGAAGCTAAGGAGCATTGGGCTCGGTCAGTACTTGGGAGGGAGACCACCTGGGAACACCGAGTGCTGATGGCACCGTTCTATTTGCTTTTTTATTGCGTGCTTCTGTGACGTCTCGTTTTTTTTTTTTCATTTGCACAACGTGTGGGTGGTTGCATTTACTGTAACTTACGTTCAACTGGAGCCTGCTGGTAGAGCCAACGCCGAAGTGTAACACCAACAATATTCAGGCCACTACACGATATTGTACGCGGAATGATGACGGTGGTAAGCGGTATACGTAATGATGCAAAATTTAGTCGCACAAGCTTCTAACCGCTTACTTATCACACCCGCATACAGCTCAATGACAACGCATCAATAAAGTGGCACCTTGTGGGCTGCAACGCGCGCAAAATGTGGCGCTCGCCCTCTTGTTTTTGTGAGCACTAGCACGCACGCATGCAGCGAACAACCACAAACGGAGTGATCAACGTACACGACGCGTGCGTGTATTGTTCACGGAAAGACTGCCGCGTACGTGCTGTATGCTGTAGCAATACATTGGGCGACTGCACAACATAGCAGCACGATACAGGTGCAGTCGTAAACAGCACATTCTCGCCATCGGCAATACCATGCTGAATACGCCGGTTCTCGTCCGATCCCCGAAGCTAAGCAGCATTGGGCTCGGTCAGTACTTGGGAGGGAGACCACCTGGGAACACCGAGTGCTGATGGCACCGTTCTTTTTGCTTTTTTATTGAGTGCTTCTGTGACGTCTGGTTTTTTTTTTCATTTGCACAACGTGTGGGTGGTTGCATTTACTGTAACTTACGTTCAACTGGAGCCTGCTGGTAGAGCCAACGCCGAAGTGTAACACCAACAATATTCAGGCCACTACACGATATTGTACGCGGAATGATGACGGTGGTAAGCGGTATACGTAATGATGCAAAATTTAGTCGCACAAGCTTCTAACCGCTTCCTTATCACACCCGCATACAGCTCAATGACAACGCATCAATAAAGTGGCACCTTGTGGGCTGGAACGCGCGCAAAATGTGGCGCTCGCCCTCTTGTTTTTGTGAGCACTAGCACGCACGCATGCAGCGAACAACCACAAACGGAGTGATCAACGTACATGACGCGTGCGTGTATTGTTCACGGAAAGACTGCCGCGTACGTGCTGTATGCTGTAGCAATACCTTCGGCGACTGCACAACATAGCAGCACGATACAGGTGCAGTCGTAAACAGCACATTCTCGCCATCGGCCATACCATGCTGAATACGCCGGTTCTCCTCCGATCCCCGAAGCTAAGGAGCATTGGGCTCGGTCAGTACTTGGGAGGGAGACCACCTGGGAACACCGAGTGCTGATGGCACCGTTCTTTTTGCTTTTTTATTGCGTGCTTCTGTGACGTCTCGTTTTTTTTTTCATTTGCACAACGTGTGGGTGGTTGCATTTACTGTAACTTACGTTCAACTGGAGCCTGCTGGTAGAGGCAACGCCGAAGTGTAACACCAACAATATTCAGGCCACTACACGATATTGTGCGCGGAATGATGACGGTGGTAAGCGGTATACGTAATGATGCAAAATTTAGTCGCACAAGCTTCTAACCGCTTACTTATCACACCCGCATACAGCTCAATGACAACGCATCAATAAAGTGGCACCTTGTGGGCTGCAACGCGCGCAAAATGTGGCGCTCGCCCTCTTGTTTTTGTGAGCACTTGCACGCACGCATGCAGCGTACAACCACAAACGGAGAGATCAAAGTACACGACGCGTGCTTGTATTGTTCACGGAAAGACTGCCGCGTACGTGCTGTATGCTGCAGGAATACATTCGGCGACTGCACAACATCGCAGCACGATACAGGTGCAGTCGTAAACAGCACATTCTCGCCATCGGCCATACCATGCTGAATACGCCGGTTCTCCTCCGATCCCCGAAGCTAAGGAGCATTGGGCTCGGTCAGTACTTGTGAGGGAGACCACCTGGGAACACCGAGTGCTGATGGCCCCGTTCTTTTTGCTTTTTTATTGAGTGCTTCTTTGACGTCTGGCTTTTTTTTTCATTTGCACAACGTGTGGGTGGTTGCATTTACTGTAACTTACGTTCAACTGGAGCCTGCTGGTAGAGCCAACGCCGAAGTGTAACACCAACAATATTCAGGCCACTACACGATATTGTACGCGGAATGATGTCGGTGGTAAGCGGTATACGTAATGATGCAAAATTTAGTCGCACAAGCTTCTAACCGCTTACTTATCACACCCGCATACAGCTCAATGACAACGCATCAATAAAGTGGCACCTTGTGGGCTGCAACGCGCGCAAAATGTGGCGCTCGCCCTCTTGTTTTTGTGAGCACTAGCACGCACGCATGCAGCGAGCAACCGCAAACGGAGTAATCAACGTACACGACGCGTGCGTGTATTCTTCACGGAAAGACTGCCGCGTACGTGCTGTATGCTGTAGCAATACCTTCGGCGACTGCACAACATAGCAGCACGATACAGGTGCAGCCGTAAACAGCACATTCTCGCCATCGGCCATACCATGCTGAATACGCCGGTTCTCGTCCGATCCCCGAAGCTAAGCAGCATTCGGCTCGGTCAGTACTTGGGAGGGAGACCACCTGGGAACACCGAGTGCTGATGGCACCGTTCTTTTTGCTTTTTTATTGCGTGCTTCTGTGAAGTCTTGTTTTTTTTTTTCATTTGACAACGTGTGGGTGGTTGCATTTACTGTAACTTACGTTCAACTGGAGCCTGCTGGTAGAGCCAACGCCGAAGTGTAACACCAACAATATTCAGGCCACTACACGATATTGTACGCGGAATGATGTCGGTGGTAAGCGGTATACGTAATGATGCAAAATTTAGTCGCACAAGCTTCTAATCGCTTACTTATCACACCCGCATACAGCTCAATGACAACGCATCAATAAAGTGGCACCTTGTGGGTTGCAACGCGCGCAAATTGTGGCGCTCGCCCTCTTGTTTTTGTGAGCACTAGCACGCACGCATGCAGCGAACAACCACAAACGGAGTGATCATCGTACACGACGCGTGCGTGTATTGTTCACGGAAAGACTGCCGCGTACGTGCTGTATGCTGTAGCAATACATTCGGCGACTGCACAACATAGCAGCACGATACAGGTGCAGTCGTAAACAGCATATTCTGGCCATCGGCCATACCATGCTGAATACGCCGGTTCTCGTCCGATCCCCGAAGCTAAGCAGCATTGGGCTCGGTCAGTACTTGGGAGGGAGACCACCTGGGAACACCGAGTGCTGATGGCACCGTTCTTTTTGCTTTTTTATTGCGTGCTTCTGTGAAGTCTTGTTTTTTTTTCATTTGACAACGTGTGGGTGGTTGCATTTACTGTAACTTACGTTCAACTGGAGCCTGCTGGTAGAGCCAACGCCGAAGTGTAACACCAACAATATTCAGGCCACTACACGATATTGTACGCCGAATGATGACGTGGTAAGCGGTATACGTAATGATGCAAAATTTAGTCGCACAAGCTTCTAACCGCTTACTTATCACACCCGAATACAGCTCAATGACAACGCATCAATAAAGTGGCACCTTGTGGGCTGCAACGCGCGCAAAATGTGGCGCTCGCCCTCTTGTTTTTGTGAGCACTAGCACGCACGCATGCAGCGAACAACCACAAATGGAGTGATCAACGTACACGACGCGTGCGTGTATTGTTCACGGAAAGACTGCCGCGTACGTGCTGTATGCTGTAGCAATACCTTCGGCGACTGCACAACATAGCAGCACGATACAGGTGCAGTCGTAAACAGCACATTCTCGCCATCGGCCATACCATGCTGAATACGCCGGTTCTCGTCCGATCCCCGAAGCTAAGCAGCATTGGGCTCGGTCAGTACTTGGGAGGGAGACCACCTGGGAACACCGAGTGCTGATGGCACCGTTCTTTTTGCTTTTTTATTGCGTGCTTCAGTGACGTCTTGTTTTTTTTTTCATTTGCACAACGTGTGGGTGGTTGCATTTACTGTAATTTACGTTCAACTGGAGCCTGCTGGTAGAGCCAACGCCGAAGTGTAACACCAACAATATTCAGGCCACTACACGATATTGTACGCGGAATGATGACCGTGGTAAGCGGTATACGTAATGATGCAAAATTTAGTCGCACAAGCTTCTAACCGCTTACTTATCACACCCGCATACAGCTCAATGACAACGCATCAATAAAGTGGCACCTTGTGGGCTGCAACGCGCGCAAAATGTGGCGCTCGCCCTCTTGTTTTTGTGAGCACTAGCACGCACGCATGCAGCGAACAACCACAAACGGAGTGATCAACGTACACGACGCGTGCGTGTATTGTTCACGGAAAGACTGCCGCGTACGTGCTGTATGCTGTAGCAATACATTCGGCGACTGCACGACATAGCAGCACGATACAGGTGCAGTCGTAAACAGCACATTCTCGCCATCGGCCATACCATGCTGAATACGCCGGTTCTCGTCCGATCCCCGAAGCTAAGCAGCATTGGGCTCGGTCAGTACTTGGGAGGGAGACCACCTGGGAACACCGAGTGCTGATAACACCGTTCTTTTTGCTTTTGTATTGCGTGCTTCTGGGACGTCTTGTTTTTTTTTTTCATTTGCACAACGTGTGGGTGGTTGCATTTACTGTAACTTATCCCCGCAGGGGCGTCTGCGCAAGCAGGCGTTTGGTGCGTTGCGACACCACGTACCCGAGCACACGAGGGTTGGACCCTCCCGCGTGTACCCCGCAGGGGCGTCTGCGTAAGCAGGCGTTTGGTGTGTTGCAACACCACGTACCCGAGCACACGAGGGTTGGACCCTCCCGCGTGTAGCTGTGCGCGGCTTAGCCGTGTCTGGGGAAAGGGGGATCCTGGAGGTTGAGCCGATGCTGGGTGCTTGGACCTTTAAGGCCCCCCGGCGGAGGCAACACACCTCTTCGGCCTCGGCTTCACATAGACGGCACCTCCAGACTGACCCACCTGGAGGAAATCGGCAGTCGCCTTTTCCTGTCCTCCTCTCCAATCTTCGACTTTCTCTCCCACTTTTACATCTTTCCTGTCTTCTCCTCTCTTCCATCTACTTCCTTTCTTCACGGCGGCTAGGGTTAACCTTGTGTGTGTGCCCTCCCTTGGGTATAATATATTAGATTATAGTGGCAATGTACGGTTGGCGCCTGCAGCCTTACACGTTAACGCCTGCAGCGTCCCCATGTTGGGCTCCGTGGTGGGTGGCCGCCATTGCTGCCGAAAACGAACTAACAATTTATGGGAACACCCGCATTTCCCCGCCTACTTGATCGCCACCCTCAGAAGAGGGGACGCACCGATGACATAAATTCATATTTGACCCGCACCAAAGAGAACTACCCGAAATACCATGTTGTACATAGTGAGAATGCTGCAAAACAGGCCAGACTCATTTCACCATTCATAGTTTCAAAATCTTTGACCGAAGCCTTAGGGTCAGGTTACAAGGTGACGAAAATGGCAAGTGGAGATCTCCTTCTTGAGATCCCACAGAAAAATCAATACGAAAAGCTAGACAGTCTGGTGACCTTTGGCAACATTCCAGTTTCTGTTACACCACACCGATCAATGAACAGCTCACGTGGAGTCGTCTCAGAGGCAGACCTTCAGGATTTGACAGAAGCTGAACTGCTGGAAGGGTGGAAAGATCAAAATGTGACCGATGTAAAGCGTATTATAATTAGACGGGACAATAAGGAAATCCCCACAAAGCATCTTATCCTAACATTTGCATCCAGCGTACTGCCAGAAACGATTGAAACAGGATACATCAGATTAAATGTTCGACCATATATCCCCAACCCTAGAAGGTGTTTCAAATGTCAGAGGTTCGGCCATGGCTCGCAGAGCTGCCATGGTCAAACAACTTGTGCAAAGTGTGGAGTGCAGGGCCACCCCTCCGAGAACTGCAGTACCACACCTCACTGTGTGAACTGCAGTGGTGACCATCCAGCTTACTCGCGCTCCTGTCCGAACTGGAAGAAAGAAAAAGATATAATCACCCTTAAAGTCAAGGAAAATATTTCGTTTAAGGAAGCCCGTAAACGGTGCTCACCTTTCCACAGCACACCTTATGCTGATGCGGCGCGTCGGGGGGCAGCGTCGCAGCGGCCATTGCCAAGTACCCAGCCCGCGTACAGCGAGCAGGTACCTTTGGCTCCTGCCCCCAGGGTGGAAGTAGGTAAGCCTACTCCATCCAACCAGCAACCAGGCCAGGCTACCCTTGGGTTGCCGGCCCCACAAGACTTATCTGCGGCAACCTGCGCTACACGCAGCGATCCCGCAGGACAGATAGTGGCCACGAAGGTAGGCGCAGCTGAGGCTGCCGCGACCTCCCCGGGCCCCCCCAGCGCTGGCAACAGCCGGCGCAGCCAAATTCCACAGGGAGCCCCATCGACCTCCGGGCTGGTGGGCGCAGGGGTCTCGCCTTCCGAGGTGAGACTCTCCCGAAAAACTTCTCGCTCGCAAGAGCGCGTGTCCGGCGCCTCACAAGAGGCAATGGACACAACACCTATCCCCACGGCGCACCAAGCGCCTAAGGAGCGGCGAGCCTCCCTCGAACGCTCCAAAAAAGGCAAAACCCCGGTTACAGGGCCTCGCAAGAGCCCTGTAATCTAATTAATCATTTCTGTTTCCGTATACACAGCACCAATTTACATTAAATATGGATACACAAATCATACAATGGAATATCAGAGGTCTTCTGAGAAACCTTGATGATGTACAAGAACTCATCCACCAACACAATCCAAAAGTGCTGTGTTTACAGGAAACACACCTAAAATCAAAACACACAAACTTTCTCCGACAGTATATAACCTTTCGTAAAGATCGCGATGATGGTGTCGCATCATCGGGCGGTGTTGCCACTGTCATACATAAAAGCATTGCGTGTCAACATTTACAGCTACAAACGCCTCTGGAAGCAGTGGCGGTTCGAGCTGTTCTCCTAAACAAACTCATCACTATTAGCTCTGTTTACATACCCCCACATTACAAATTAACTAAACATGAATTCCAATCCTTTATATATCAATTGCCAGAACCTTATGTTGTTCTGGGTGATTTCAATGCACACAGCAGCTTGTGGGGAGACTCTCGTATCGATGCGCGAGGACGTCTCGTTGAACAATTCCTTTTTTCGTCCGGTGCGTGTCTGCTGAATAAGAAAGAACCCACCTATTACTCTCTTGCAAACAATACCTTTTCTTCAATTGATCTTAGCCTAGTTTCCCCGTCAATACTGTCTGAACTCGAATGGGAAGTTATAAACAATCCTTACGGGAGCGACCACTTCCCCATACTGCTGAGAACATATAAAGAAAACGATTATCTACCACAGGCTCCTAGGTGGAAGATCGATACAGCCGACTGGGAGAAATTCCGAACTCTCACTAGTATCTCCTGGAATCGCATGTCTTCTTTAAAAATTGATGCTGCTGTGGAGTATTTTACAGCGTTCATAATAGATGCCGCATCAAAATGCATATCCGAAGCAAGCGGTTTGCCATGCAAACGACGTGTACCGTGGTGGAACAACGAATGTACGATCGCCCGTAGGAAACAGAACAAAGCGTGGGGATCGTTACGCGCCTCTCCCACTGCAGCGAATCTTATTAACTTCAAAAAAGCAAAGTCTCAAGCCAGGAGAACGCGCCGACAGGCCAGAAGAGAGAGTTGGCAGAAGTTTTTATCGGGTATCAACTCTTATACAGATGAGGCGAAAGTCTGGAACAGGGTTAACAGGATAAAAGGACGACAAACTTATTCACTCCCCCTGGTAAACACACAAGGCGATACCCTGCTTGAACAAGCAGACTCACTTGGGGAGCACTTTCAGAGCGTGTCAAGTTCCAGCAATTATTCCAAACCCTTTCTCAAATATAAACAAATAGAAGAACGCAAGCCCCTCATAAGAAAGTGTCGGCAGAATGAACCGTACAACTGCCCCTTTAGTATTGCAGAGTTGAGAGCTGCCTTGAGCGCATGCAAGAGCTCTGCACCGGGATCTGACAGAATCAAGTATGAAATGCTGAAAAACTTACACAATGACACGCAACTGACACTACTTACACTTTTCAACACTATCTGGGACGCAGGATACCTTCCGACCGCATGGAAAAAAGCCATTGTGGTCCCTGTTTTAAAACAAGGAAAAGATCCTTCTTCAGTGGCAAGCTACCGCCCGATAGCCCTCACAAGTTGCATGTGTAAGGTATTTGAAAAAATGATAAATCGGCGACTCATCCATTTCCTTGAACAGAACAAAATGCTTGATCCCTATCAGTGTGGCTTCCGAGAAGGGAGCTCCACTACCGACCATCTTGTACGTATTGAAGGAAATATCCGGGACGCCTTTATACATAAACAGTTCTTCTTATCAATATTTCTCGATATGGAAAAGGCGTATGACGCAACGTGGCGCTACGGAATCTTGAGAGATTTGTCAGAAATGGGCATTCATGGTAATATGCTTAACGTTATAAAAAGCTACTTGTCTAATCGTACCTTCCGGGTGAAAGTAGGCAATGTGCTGTCGCGTCCTTTTATACAAGAAACCGGTGTACCCCAGGGTGGCGTGCTCAGTTGCACACTCTTTATTGTGAAGATGACAACACTTCGTGCTTCTTTACCACCGGCCATTTTATATTCCGTCTATGTGGACGACATTCAAATAGGTTTCAAATCCTGTAACCTCGCAGTGTGCGAGAGACAGGTACAGCATGGTTTGAACAAGGTGTCAGGGTGTTCAGAGAAAAATGGATTCAAAATCAATCCTCATAAGAGTTCTTGTGTTTTGTTTACAAGGAAGAGAGGCCTGGTTCCGGATCCCTGCTTAGAAATGTGTGGACAACAGATACCTGTAAACAAAGAGCATAAATTTCTAGGTGTTATACTCGACAATAGACTCACTTTCGTCCCACACATTAAACATCTTAAAGAAAAGTGTCTAAAACAATGAACATAATGAAACTCCTGTCCCAGACTACGTGGGGCAGTGACAGGAAGTGCCTAATGAATCTCTATAAGAGCCTAATCCGGTCACGATTAGATTATGGTGCCGTGGTATATAACTCTGCCGCCCCGAGCGCGCTAAAGATGCTAGATCCTGTTCACCATCTGGGTATCCGTTTAGCCACAGGAGCTTTCAGAACGAGTCCCGTACAAAGTTTATATGCAGAATCGAATGAGTGATCACGTCATATGCAGAGAACATACATCAGCCAAACATATTTTTTGAAAGTCCACTCTAATCCTGAACATCCCTGTTATAACACCATTAATGACATGACATATACTACACTGTTTCGTAATCGTCCTTCCGTAAGACAGCCTTTCTCGCTGCGTGTGAGGGAGCTTAGTCATGAAATGCATGTTCCACTTCTCGAACTTCGCCTAATGCATCCAGCGAAGCTGCTACCTCCTTGGGAGTGGCAGTTGATACAATGCGATACATCTTTCATGGAAGTTACAAAAAACGCTTCAGACATTGAAATCCAAATGTATTTCCGGGAACTCCAGCACAAATACTCCTGTACGGAGTTCTACACAGACGCATCGAAGTCACACGACGGGGTGTCCTATGCAGCCTTGGTTCATCCTTCTCGGAATCCGACGTACTGCATCCGGAAACTAGTATCTTTACGGCTGAGGCCTACGCAATATTGTCGACCGTGAAGCATATAAGGAAAACAAAACTCAAAAAATCAGTTATTTTTATGGACTCCCTAAGTGTTGTGAAGGCTTTGATATCGTTCTGTAAGCGCAAAAATCCTGTTTTAATTGAACTCTATTCCGTGTTATGTAAAGCATATGTATCTAACCAGCATGTGATTATATGCTGGGTGCCTGGCCATAGGGGCATCCAGGGTAACGTTCTAGTGGACCAGATGGCCACATCAATTTTATTACATACCGTTAATCCTACTGCTTCGGTCCCTGTCACAGACCTGAAGCCTTTCTTAAGAAGGAAACTGCGAAACCACTGGCAAAGTATATGGGACGCAGAAGTAAATAACAAACTGCACTTGATAAAGCCACAGTTAGGTTCTTGGCCCTCCGTAACAAAATCACGGCGAACAGATGTCCTATTCTGTCGCCTCAGAATAGGACACACATTTGACACACATAACTTTTTACTCACCGGAAATGATCCTCCAACCTGCGGTAGATGCGGGGAGAGGCTGACCGTCCTCCACGTCCTCCTGGAGTGTCGGGCAGCCGAATCTGAGAGAAGTAAACATTTTTCTCTGGCATACCGGCAGCACCTCCCCCTACATCCTGTAATGCTACTCGGCCCAGAACCTTTATTTCACACCAACGCAGTTCTAAGTTTTCTGAAAGATGTTGTCTTGCATGTTGTTAGCCCCAATTGTTCATAGCGGGTCCTCTCTTCAGAGGATGCCGCTGTGATAGCTCTTTCGTATAGCACATGCCACCAGGCCCTTGTGTTTCAAGGGCTCTGGCGAGGCAGCAGTGCCCCAAGTAATTTTACTGTCTTACATTTTCTATTTTGCATCATTCTCCTACGATGGATTTTAATGTTCATAGTATTCCTCATTAATCACCGCCATAATTTTATATCACGTAGATTTTACGCACTTTACAGCAACTATTTTTAGGCCACTTTACAGCCAAGTCACATCTCCATAATACATCGTCAGCACCACCACTTGTCATGGCGCTCTTTGGCCACACCTGGCCCTGGCGCCATTAAACACCACATATCATCATCATCAACTGTAACTTATGTTCAACTGGAGCCTGCTGGTAGAGCCAACGCCGAAGTGTAACACCAACAATATTCAGGCCACTACACGATATTGTACGCGGAATGATGACGGTGGTAAACGGTATACGTAATAATGCAAAATTTAGTCGCACAAGCTTCTAACCGCTTACTTATCACACCCGCATACAGCTCAATGACAACGCATCAATAAAGTGGCACCTTGTGGGCTGCTACGCGCGCAAAATGTGGCGCTCGCCCTCATGTTTTTGTGAGCACTAGCACGCACGCATGCAGCGAACAACCACAAACGGAGTGATCAACGTACACGACGCGTGCGTGTATTGTTCACGGAAAGACTGCCGCGAACGTGCTGTATGCTGTAGCAATACATTCGGAGACTGCACAACATAGCAGCACGATACAGGTGCAGTCGTAAACAGCACATTCTCGCCATCGGCCATACCATGCTGAATACGCCGGTTCTCGTCCGAACCCCGAAGCTAAGCAGCATTGGGCTCGGACAGTACTTGGGAGGGAGACCACCTGGGAACACCGAGTGCTGATGGCACCGTTCTTTTTGCTTTTTTATTGCGTGCTTCTGTGACGTCTTGTTTTTTTTTTCATTTGCACAACGTGTGGGTGGTTGCATTTACTGTAACTTACGTTCAACTGGAGCCTGCTGGTAGAGCCAGCGCCGAAGTGTAACACCAACAATATTCAGGCCACAACACGATATTGTACGCGCAATGATGACGGTGGTAAGCGGTATACGTAATGATGCAAAATTTAGTCGCACAAGCTTCTAACCGCTTACTTATCACACCCGCATACAGCTCAATGACAACGCATCAATAAAGTGGCACCTTGTGGGCTGCAGCGCGCGCAAAATGTGGCGCTCGCCCTCTTGCTTTTGTGAGCACTAGCACGCACGCATGCAGCGAACAACCACAAACGGAGTGATCAACGTACACGACGCGTGCGTGTATTGTTCACGGAAAGACTGCCGCGTACGTGCTGTATGCTGTAGCAATACATTCGGCGACTGCACAACATAGCAGCACGATACAGGTGCAGTCGTAAACAGCACATTCTCGCTATCGGCCATACAATGCTGAATACGCCGGTTCTCGTCCGATCCCCGAAGCTAAGCAGCATTGGGCTCGGTCAGTACTTGGGAGGGAGACCACCTGGGAACACCGAGTGCTGATGGCACCGTTCTTTTTGCTTTTTTATTGCGTGCTTTTGTGACGTCTTGTTTTTTTTTCATTTGCACAACGTGTGGGTGGTTGCATTTACTGTAACTTACGTTCAACTGGCGCCTGCTGGTAGAGCCAACGCCGAAGTGTAACACCAACAATATTCAGGTCACTACACGATATTGTACGCGGAATGATGACGGTGGTACGCGGTATACGTAATGATGCAAAATTTAGTCGCACAAGTTTCTAACCGCTTACTTATCACACCCGCATACAGCTCAATGACAACGCATCAATAAAGGTGCACCTTGTGGGCTGCAACGCGCGCAAAATGTGGCGCTCGCCCTCTTGTTTTTGTGAGCACTAGCACGCACGCATGCAGCGAACAACCACAAACGGAGTGATCAACGTACACGACGCGTGCGTGTATTGTTCACGGAAAGACTGCCGCGTACGTGCTGTATGCTGTAGCAATACATTCGGCGACTGCACGACATAGCAGCACGATACAGGTGCAGTCGTAAACAGCACATTCTCGCCATCGGCCATACCATGCTGAATACCCCGGTTCTCGTCCGATCCCCGAAGCTAAGCAGCATTGGGCTCGGTCAGTACTTGGGAGGGAGACCACCTGGGAACACCGAGTGCTGATAACACCGTTCTTTTTGCTTTTGTATTGCGTGCTTCTGGGACGTCTTGTTTTTTTTTTTTCATTTGCACAACGTGTGGGTGGTTGCATTTACTGTAACTTATCCCCGCAGGGGCGTCTGCGCAAGCAGGCGTTTGGTGCGTTGCGACACCACGTACCCGAGCACACGAGGGTTGGACCCTCCCGCGTGTACCCCGCAGGGGCGTCTGCGTAAGCAGGCGTTTGGTGTGTTGCAACACCACGTACCCGAGCACACGAGGGTTGGACCCTCCCGCGTGTAGCCGTGCGCGGCTTAGCCGTGTCTGGGGAAAGGGGGATCCTGGAGGTTGAGCCGATGCTGGGTGCTTGGACCTTTAAGGCCCCCCGGCGGAGGCAACACACCTCTTCGGCCTCGGCTTCACATAGACGGCACCTCCAGACTGACCCACCTGGAGGAAATCGGCAGTCGCCTTTTCCTGTCCTCCTCTCCAATCTTCGACTTTCTCTCCCACTTTTACATCTTTCCTGTCTTCTCCTCTCTTCCATCTACTTCCTTTCTTCACGGCGGCTAGGGTTAACCTTGTGTGTGTGTGCCCTCCCTTGGGTATAATATATTAGGTTATAGTGGCAATGTACGGTTGGCGCCTGCAGCCTTACACGTTAACGCCTGCAGCGTCCCCATGTTGGGCTCCGTGGTGGGTGGCCGCCATTGCTGCCGAAAACGAACTAACAAATTATGGGAACACCCGCATTTCCCCGCCTACTTGATCGCCACCCTCAGAAGAGGGGACGCACCGATGACATAAATTCATATTTGACCCGCACCAAAGAGAACTACCCGAAATACCATGTTGTACATAGTGAGAATGCTGCAAAACAGGCCAGACTCATTTCACCATTCATAGTTTCAAAATCTTTGACCGAAGCCTTAGGGTCAGGTTACAAGGTGACGAAAATGGCAAGTGGAGATCTCCTTCTTGAGATCCCACAGAAAAATCAATACGAAAAGCTAGACAGTCTGGTGACCTTTGGCAACATTCCAGTTTCTGTTACACCACACCGATCAATGAACAGCTCACGTGGAGTCGTCTCAGAGGCAGACCTTCAGGATTTGACAGAAGCTGAACTGCTGGAAGGGTGGAAAGATCAAAATGTGACCGATGTAAAGCGTATTATAATTAGACGGGACAATAAGGAAATCCCCACAAAGCATCTTATCCTAACATTTGCATCCAGCGTACTGCCAGAAACGATTGAAACAGGATACATCAGATTAAATGTTCGACCATATATCCCCAACCCTAGAAGGTGTTTCAAATGTCAGAGGTTCGGCCATGGCTCGCAGAGCTGCCATGGTCAAACAACTTGTGCAAAGTGTGGAGTGCAGGGCCACCCCTCCGAGAACTGCAGTACCACACCTCACTGTGTGAACTGCAGTGGTGACCATCCAGCTTACTCGCGCTCCTGTCCGAACTGGAAGAAAGAAAAAGATATAATCACCCTTAAAGTCAAGGAAAATATTTCGTTTAAGGAAGCCCGTAAACGGTGCTCACCTTTCCACAGCACACCTTATGCTGATGCGGCGCGTCGGGGGGCAGCGTCGCAGCGGCCATTGCCAAGTACCCAGCCCGCGTACAGCGAGCAGGTACCTTTGGCTCCTGCCCCCAGGGTGGAAGTAGGTAAGCCTACTCCATCCAACCAGCAACCAGGCCAGGCTACCCTTGGGTTGCCGGCCCCACAAGACTTATCTGCGGGAACCTGCGCTACACGCAGCGATCCCGCAGGACAGATAGTGGCCACGAAGGTAGGCGCAGCTGAGGCTGCCGCGACCTCCCCGGGCCCCCCCAGCGCTGGCAACAGCCGGCGCAGCCAAATTCCACAGGGAGCCCCATCGACCTCCGGGATGGTGGGCGCAGGGGTCTCGCCTTCCGAGGTGAGACTCTCCCGAAAAACTTCTCGCTCGCAAGAGCGCGTGTCCGGCGCCTCACAAGAGGCAATGGACACAACACCTATCCCCACGGCGCACCAAGCGCCTAAGGAGCGGGGAGCCTCCCTCGAACGCTCCAAAAAAGGCAAAACCCCGGTTACAGGGCCTCGCAAGAGCCCTGTAATCTAATTAATCATTTCTGTTTCCGTATACACAGCACCAATTTACATTAAATATGGATACACAAATCATACAATGGAATATCAGAGGTCTTCTGAGAAACCTTGATGATGTACAAGAACTCATCCACCAACACAATCCAAAAGTGCTGTGTTTACAGGAAACACACCTAAAATCAAAACACACAAACTTTCTCCGACAGTATATAACCTTTCGTAAAGATCGCGATGATGGTGTCGCATCATCGGGCGGTGTTGCCATTGTCATACATAAAAGCATTGCGTGTCAACATTTACAGCTACAAACGCCTCTGGAAGCAGTGGCGGTTCGAGCTGTTCTCCTAAACAAACTCTTCACTATTAGCTCTGTTTACATACACCCCACATTACAAATTAACTAAACATGAATTCCAATCCTTTATATATCAATTGCCAGAACCTTATGTTGTTCTGGGTGATTTCAATGCACACAGCAGCTTGTGGGGAGACTCTCGTATCGATGCGCGAGGATGTCTCGTTGTACAATTCCTTTTTTCGTCCGGTGCGTGTCTGCTGAATAAGAAAGAACCCACCTATTACTCTCTTGCAAACAATACCTTTTCTTCAATTGATCTTAGCCTAGTTTCCCCGTCAATACTGTCTGAACTCGAATGGGAAGTTATAAACGATCCTTACGGGAGCGACCACTTCCCTATACTGCTGAGAACATATAAAGAAAACGATTATCTACCACAGGCTCCTAGGTGGAAGATCGATACAGCCGACTGGGAGAAATTCCGAACTCTCACTAGTATCTCCTGGAATTACATGTCTTCTTTAAAAATTGATGCTGCTGTGGAGAATTTTACAGCGTTCATAATAGATGCCGCATCAAAATGCATATCCGAAGCAAGCGGTTTGCCATGCAAACGACGTGTACCGTGGTGGAACAACGAATGTACGATCGCCCGTAGGAAACAGAACAAAGCGTGGGGATCGTTACGCGCCTCTCCCACTGCAGAGAATCTTATTAACTTCAAAAAAGCAAAGTCTCAAGCCAGGAGAACGCGCCGACAGGCCAGAAGAGAGAGTTGGCAGAAGTTTTTATCGGGTATCAACTCTTATAAAGATGAGGCGAAAGTCTGGAACAGGGTTAACAGGATAAAAGGACGACAAACTTATTCACTCCCCCTGGTAAACACACAAGGCGATACCCTGCTTGAACAAGCAGACTCACTTGGGGAGCACTTTCAGAGCGTGTCAAGTTCCAGCAATTATTCCAAACCCTTTCTCAAATATAAACAAATAGAAGAACGCAAGCCCCTCATAAGAAAGTGTCGGCAGAATGAACCGTACAACTGCCCCTTTAGTATTGCAGAGTTGAGAGCTGCCTTGAGCGCATGCAAGAGCTCTGCACCGGGATCTGACAGAATCAAGTATGAAATGCTGAAAAACTTACACAATGACACGCAACTGACACTACTTACACTTTTCAACACTATCTGGGACGCAGGATACCTTCCGACCGCATGGAAAAAAGCCATTGTGGTCCCTGTTTTAAAACAAGGAAAAGATCCTTCTTCAGTGGCAAGCTACCGCCCGATAGCCCTCACAAGTTGCATGTGTAAGGTATTTGAAAAAATGATAAATCGGCGACTCATCCATTTCCTTGAACAGAACAAAATGCTTGATCCCTATCAGTGTGGCTTCCGAGAAGGGAGCTCCACTACCGACCATCTTGTACGTATTGAAGGAAATATCCGGGACGCCTTTATACATAAACAGTTCTTCTTATCAATATTTCTCGATATGGAAAAGGCGTATGACGCAACGTGGCGCTACGGAATCTTGAGAGATTTGTCAGAAATGGGCATTCATGGTAATATGCTAAACGTTATAAAAAGCTACTTGTCTAATCGTACCTTCCGGGTGAAAGTAGGCAATGTGCTGTCGCGTCCTTTTATACAAGAAACCGGTGTACCCCAGGGTGGCGTGCTCAGTTGCACACTCTTTATTATGAAGATGACAACACTTCGTGCTTCTTTACCACCGGCCATTTTATATTCCGTCTATGTGGACGACATTCAAATAGGTTTCAAATCCTGTAACCTCGCAGTGTGCGAGAGACAGGTACAGCATGGTTTGAACAAGGTGTCAGGGTGGGCAGAGAAAAATGGATTCAAAATCAATCCTCATAAGAGTTCTTGTGTTTTGTTTACAAGGAAGAGATGCCTGGTTCCGGATCCCTGCTTAGAAATGTGTGGACAACAGATACCTGTAAACAAAGAGCATAAATTTCTAGGTGTTATACTCGACAATAGACTCACTTTCGTCCCACACATTAAACATCTTAAAGAAAAGTGTCTAAAACAATGAACATAATGAAACTCCTGTCCCAGACTACGTGGGGTAGTGACAGGAAGTGCCTAATGAATCTCTATAAGAGCCTAATCCGGTCACGATTAGATTATGGTGCCGTGGTATATAACTCTGCCGCCCCGAGCGCGCTAAAGATGCTAGACCCTGTTCACCATCTGGGTATCCGTTTAGCCACAGGAGCTTTCAGAACGAGTCCCGTACAAAGTTTATATGCAGAATCGAATGAGTGATCACTTCATATGCAGAGAACATACATCAGCCAAACATATTTTTTGAAAGTCCACTCTAATCCTGAACATCCCTGTTATAACACCATTAATGACATGACATATACTACACTGTTTCGTAATCGTCCTTCCGTAAGACAGCCTTTCTCGCTGCGTGTGAGGGAGCTTAGTCATGAAATGCATGTTCCACTTCTCGAACTTCGCCTAATGCATCCAGCGAAGCTGCTACCTCCTTGGGAGTGGCAGTTGATACAATGCGATACATCTTTCATGGAAGTTACAAAAAACGCTTCAGACATTGAAATCCAAATGTATTTCCGGGAACTCCAGCACAAATACTCCTGTACGGAGTTCTACACAGACGCATCGAAGTCACACGACGGGGTGTCCTATGCAGCCGTCGGTTCATCCTTCTCGGAATCCGACGTACTGCATCCGGAAACTAGTATCTTTACGGCTGAGGCCTACGCAATATTGTCGACCGTGAAGCATATAAGGAAAACAAAACTCAAAAAATCAGTTATTTTTATGGACTCCCTAAGTGTTGTGAAGGCTTTGATATCGTTCTGTAAGCGCAAAAATCCTGTTTTAATTGAACTCTATTCCGTGTTATGTAAAGCATATGTATCTAACCAGCATGTGATTATATGCTGGGTGCCTGGCCATAGGGGCATCTAGGGTAACGTTCTAGTGGACCAGATGGCCACATCAATTTTATTACATACCGTTAATCCTACTGCTTCGGTCCCTGTCACAGACCTGAAGCCTTTCTTAAGAAGGAAACTGCGAAACCACTGGCAAAGTATATGGGACGCAGAAGTAAATAACAAACTGCACTTGATAAAGCCACAGTTAGGTTCTTGGCCCTCCGTAACAAAATCACGGCGAACAGATGTCCTATTCTGTCGCCTCAGAATAGGACACACATTTGGCACACATAACTTTTTACTCACCGGAAATGATCCTCCAACCTGCGGTAGATGCGGGGAGAGGCTGACCGTCCTCCACGTCCTCCTGGAGTGTCGGGCAGCCGAATCTGAGAGAAGTAAACATTTTTCTCTGGCATACCGGCAGCACCTCCCCCTACATCCTGTAATGCTACTCGGCCCAGAACCTTTATTTCACACCAACGCAGTTCTAAGTTTTCTGAAAGATGTTGTCTTGCATGTTGTTAGCCCCACATGTTCATAGCGGGTCCTCTCTTCAGAGGATGCCGCTGTGATAGCTCTTTCGTATAGCACATGCCTCCAGGCCCTTGTGTTTCAAGGGCTCTGGCGAGGCAGCAGTGCCCCAAGTAATTTTACTGTCTTATATTTTCTATTTTGCATCATTCTCCTACGATGGATTTTAATGTTCATAGTATTCCTCATTAATCACCGCCATAATTTTATATCACGTAGATTTTACGCACTTTACAGCAACTATTTTTAGGCCACTTTACAGCCAAGTCACATCTCCATAATACATCGTCAGCACCACCACTTGTCATGGCGCTCTTTGGCCACACCTGGCCCTTGCGCCATTAAACACCACATATCATCATCATCAACTGTAACTTATGTTCAACTGGAGCCTGCTGGTAGAGCCAACGCCGAAGCGTAACACCAACAATATTCAGGCCACTACACGATATTGTACGCGGAATGATGACGGTGGTAAGCGGTATACGTAATAATGCAAAATTTAGTCGCACAAGCTTCTAACCGCTTACTTATCACACCCGCATACAGCTCAATGACAACGCATCAATAAAGTGGCACCTTGTGGGCTGCTACGCGCGCAAAATGTGGCGCTCGCCCTCATGTTTTTGTGAGCACTAGCACGCACGCATGCAGCGAACAACCACAAACGGAGTGATCAACGTACACGACGCGTGCGTGTATTGTTCACGGAAAGACTGCCGCGAACGTGCTGTATGCTGTAGCAATACATTCGGCGACTGCACAACATAGCAGCACGATACAGGTGCAGTCGTAAACAGCACATTCTCGCCATCGGCCATACCATGCTGAATACGCCGGTTCTCGTCCGAACCCCGAAGCTAAGCAGCATTGGGCTCGGACAGTACTTGGGAGGGAGACCACCTGGGAACACCGAGTGCTGATGGCACCGTTCTTTTTGCTTTTTTATTGCGTGCTTCTGTGACGTCTTGTTTTTTTTTCATTTGCACAACGTGTGGGTGGTTGCATTTACTATAACTTACGTTCAACTGGAGCCTGCTGGTAGAGCCAACGCCGAAGTGTAACACCAACAATATTCAGGCCACAACACGATATTGTACGCGGAATGATGACGGTGGTAAGCGGTATACGTAATGATGCAAAATTTAGTCGCACAAGCTTCTAACCGCTTACTTATCACACCCGCATACAGCTCAATGACAACGCATCAATAAAGTGGCACCTTGTGGGCTGCAGCGCGCGCAAAATGTGGCGCTCGCCCTCTTGCTTTTGTGAGCACTAGCACGCACGCATGCAGCGAACAACCACAAACGGAGTGATCAACGTACACGACGCGTGCGTGTATTGTTCACGGAAAGACTGCCGCGTACGTGCTCTATGCTGTAGCAATACATTCGGCGACTGCACAACATAGCAGCACGATAGAGGTGCAGTCGTAAACAGCACATTCTCGCCATCGGCCATACCATGCTGAATACGCCGGTTCTCGTCCGATCCCCGAAGCTAAGCAGCATTGGGCTCGGTCAGTACTTGGGAGGGAGACCACCTGGGAACACCGAGTGCTGATAACACCGTTCTTTTTGCTTTTTATTGCGTGCTTCTGTGACGTCTTGTTTTTTTTTTTCATTTGCACAACGTGTGGGTGGTTGCATTTACTGTAACTTATGTTCAACTGGAGCCTGCTGGTAGAGCCAACGCCGAAGTGTAACACCAACAATATTCAGGCCACTACACGATATTGTACGCGGAATGATGACGGTGGTAAGCGGTATACGTAATGATGCAAAATTTAGTCGCACAAGCTTCTAACCGCTTACTTATCACACCAGCATACAGCTCAATGACAACGCATCAATAAAGTGGCACCTTGTGGGCTGCTACGCGCGCAAAATGTGGCGCTCGCCCTCTTGTTTTTGTGAGCACTAGCACGCACGCATGCAGCGAACAGCCACAAACGGAGTGATCAACGTACACGACGCGTGCGTGTATTGTTCACGGAAAGACTGCCGCGTACGTGCTGTATGCTGTAGCAATACATTCGGCGACTGCACAACATAGCAGCACGATACAGGTGCAGTCGTAAACAGCACATTCTCGCCATCGGCCATGCCATGCTGATTACGCCGGTTCTCGCCCGATCCCCGAAGCTAAGCAGCATTGGGCTCGGTCAGTACTTGGGAGGGAGACACCTGGGAACACCGAGTGCTGATGGCACCGCTCTTTTTGCTTTTTTATTGCGTACTTCTGTGACGTCTTATTTTTTTTTTCATTTGCACAACGTGTGGGTGGTTGCATTTACTGTAACTTACGTTCAACTGGAGCCTGCTGGTAGAGCCAACGCCGAAGTGTAACACCAACAATATTCAGGCCACAACACGATATTGTACGCGGAATGATGACGGTGGTAAGCGGTATACGTAATGATGCAAAATTTAGTCGCACAAGCTTCTAACCGCTTACTTATCACACCCGCATACAGCTCAATGACAACGCATCAATAAAGTGGCACCTTGTGGGCTGCAGCGCGCGCAAAATGTGGCGCTCGCCCTCTTGCTTTTGTGAGCACTAGCTCGCACGCATGCAGCGAGCAACCACAAACGGAGTGATCAACGTACACGACGCGTGCGTGTATTGTTCACGGAAAGACTGCCGCGTACGTGCTGTATGCTGTAGCAATAATTCGGCGACTGCACAACATAGCAGCACGATACAGGTGCAGTCGTAAACAGCACATTCTCGCCATCGGCCATACAATGCTGAATACGCCGGTTCTCGTCCGATCCCCGAAGCTAAGCAGCATTGCGCTCGGTCAGTACTTGGGAGGGAGACCACGTGGGAACACCGAGTGCTGATGGCACCATTCTTTTTGCTTTTTTATTGCGTGCTTCTGTGACGTCTTGTTTTTTTTTTCATTTGCACATCGTGTGGGTGGTTGCATTTACTGTAACTTACGTTCAACTGGAGCCTGCTGGTAGAGCCAACGCCGAAGTGTAACACCAACAATATTCAGGTCACTACACGATATTGTACGCGGAATGATGACGGTGGTACGCGGTATACGTAATGATGCAAAATTTAGCCGCACAAGCTTCTAACCGCTTACTTATCACACCCGCATACAGCTCAATGACAACGCATCAATAAAGTGGCACCTTGTGGGCTGCAACGCGCGCAAAATGTGGCGCTCGCCCTCTTGTTATTGTGAGCACTAGCACGCACGCATGCAGCGAACAACCACAAACACAGTGATCAACGTACACGACGCGTGCGTGTATTGTTCACGGAAAGACTGCCGCGTACGTGCTGTATGCTGTAGCAATACATTCGGCGACTGCACAACATAGCAGCACGATACAGGTGCAGTCGTAAACAGCACATTCTCGCCATCGGCCATACCATGCTGAATACGCCGGTTCTCGTCCGGTCCCCGAAGCTAAGCAGCATTGGGCTCGGTCAGTACTTGGGAGGGAGACCACCTGGGAACACCGAGTGCTGATGGCACCGTTCTTTTTGCTTTTTTATTGCGTACTTCTGTGACGTCTTGTTTTTTTTTTCATTTGCACAACGTGTGGGTGGTTGCATTTACTGTAACTTACGTTCAACTGGAGCGTGCTGGTAGAGCCAACGCCGAAGTGTAACACCAACAATATTCAGGCCACAACACGATATTGTACGCGGAATGATGACGGTGGTAAGCGGTATACGTAATGATGCAAAATTTAGTCGCACAAGCTTCTAACCGCTTACTTATCACACCCCCATACAGCTCAATGACAACGCATCAATAAAGTGGCACCTTGTGGGCTGCAGCGCGCGCAAAATGTGGCGCTCGCCCTCTTGCTTTTGTGAGCACTAGCTCGCACGCATGCAGCGAGCAACCACAAACGGAGTGATCAACGTACACGACGCGTGCGTGTATTGTTCACGGAAAGACTGCCGCGTACGTGCTGTATGCTGTAGCAATACATTCGGCGACTGCACAACATAGCAGCACGATACAGGTGCAGTCGTAAACAGCACATTCTCGCCATCGGCCATACAATGCTGAATACGCCGGTTCTCGTCCGATCCCCGAAGCTAAGCAGCATTGGGCTCGGTCAGTACTTGGGAGGGAGACCACCTGGGAACACCGAGTGCTGATGGCACCGTTCTTTTTGCTTTTTTATTGCGTGCTTCTGTGACGTCTTGTTTTTTTTTCATTTGCACATCGTGTGGGTGGTTGCATTTACTGTAACTTACGTTCAACTGGAGCCTGCTGGTAGAGCCAACGCCGAAGTGTAACACCAACAATATTCAGGTCACTACACGATATTGTACGCGGAATGATGACGGTGGTACGCGGTATACGTAATGATGCAAAATTTAGCCGCACAAGCTTCTAACCGCTTACTTATCACACCCGCATACAGCTCAATGACAACGCATCAATAAAGTGGCACCTTGTGGGCTGCAGCGCGCGCAAAATGTGGCGCTCGCCCTCTTGCTTTTGTGAGCACTAGCACGCACGCATGCTGCGAACAACCACAAACGGAGTGATCAACGTACACGACGCGTGCGTGTATTGTTCACGGAAGGATTGCCGCGTACGTGCTGTATGCTGTAGCAATACATTCGGCGACTGCACAACATAGCAGCACGATACAGGTGCAGTCGTAAACAGCACATTCTCGCCATCGGCCATAGAATGCTGAATACGCCGGTTCTCGTCCGATCCCCGAAGCTAAGCAGCATTGGGCTCGGTCAGTACTTGGGAGGGAGACCACCTGGGAACACCGAGTGCTGAGGGCACCGTTCTTTTTGCTTTTTTATTGCGTGCTTCTGTGACGTCTTGTTTTTTTTTCATTTGCACAACGTGTGGGTGGTTGCATTTACTGTAACTTACGTTCAACTGGAGCCTGCTGGTAGAGCCAACGCCGAAGTGTAACACCAACAATATTCAGGTCACTACACGATATTGTACGCGGAATGATGACGGTTGTACGCGGTATACGTTATGATGCAAAATTTAGTCGCACAAGCTTCTAACCGCTTACTTATCACACCCGCATACAGCTCAATGAGAACGCATCAATCAAGTGGCACCTTGTGGGCTGCAACGCGCGCAAAATGTGGCGCTCGCCCTCTTGTTTTTGTGAGCACTAGCACGCACGCATGCAGCGAACAACCACAAACGGAGTGATCAACGTACACGACGCGTGCGTGTATTGTTCACGGAAAGACTGCCGCGTACGTGCTGTATGCTGTAGCAATACATTCGGCGACTGCACAACATAGCAGCACGATACAGGTGCAGTCGTAAACAGCACATTCTCGCCATCGGCCATACCATGCTGAATGCGCCGGTTCTCGCCCGATCCCCGAAGCTAAGCAGCATTGGGCTCGGTCAGTACTTGGGAGGGAGACCACCTGGGAACACCGAGTGCTGATGGCACCGTTCTTTTTGCTTTTTTATTGCGTACTTCTGTGACGTCTTGTTTTTTTTCATTTGCACAACGTGTAAGTGGTTGCATTTACTGTAACTTACGTTCAACTGGAGCCTGCTGGTAGAGCCAGCGCCGAAGTGTAACACCAACAATATTCACGCCACAACACGATATTGTACGCGGAATGATGACGGTGGTACGCGGTATACGTAATGATGCAAAATTTAGCCGCACAAGCTTCTAACCGCTTACTTATCACACCCGCATACAGCTCAATGACAACGCATCAATAAAGTGGCACCTTGTGGGCTGCAGCGCGCGCAAAATGTGGCGCTCGCCCTCTTGCTTTTGTGAGCACTAGCACGCACGCATGCAGCGAACAACCACAAACGGAGTGATCAACGTACACGACGCGTGCGTGTATTGTTCACGGAAGGACTGCCGCGTACGTGCTGTATGCTGTAGCAATACATTCGGCGACTGCACAACATAGCAGCACGATACAGGTGCAGTCGTAAACAGCACATTCTCGCCATCGGCCATACAATGCTGAATACGCCGGTTCTCGTCCGATCCCCGAAGCTAAGCAGCATTGGGCTCGGTCAGTACTTGGGAGGGAGACCACCTGGGAACACCGAGTGCTGATGGCACCGTTCTTTTTGCTTTTTTATTGCGTGCTTCTGTGACGTCTTGTTTTTTTTTCATTTGCACATCGTGTGGGTGGTTGCATTTACTGTAACTTACGTTCAACTGGAGCCTGCTGGTAGAGCCAACGCCGAAGTGTAACACCAACAATATTCAGGTCACTACACGATATTGTACGCGGAATGATGACGGTGGTACGCGGTATACGTAATGATGCAAAATTTAGCCGCACAAGCTTCTAACCGCTTACTTATCACACCCGCATACAGCTCAATGACAACGCATCAATAAAGTGGCACCTTGTGGGCTGCAGCGCGCGCAAAATGTGGCGCTCGCCCTCTTGCTTTTGTGAGCACTAGCACGCACGCATGCTGCGAACAACCACAAACGGAGTGATCAACGTACACGACGCGTGCGTGTATTGTTCACGGAAGGATTGCCGCGTACGTGCTGTATGCTGTAGCAATACATTCGGCGACTGCACAACATAGCAGCACGATACAGGTGCAGTCGTAAACAGCACATTCTCGCCATCGGCCATAGAATGCTGAATACGCCGGTTCTCGTCCGATCCCCGAAGCTAAGCAGCATTGGGCTCGGTCAGTACTTGGGAGGGAGACCACCTGGGAACACCGAGTGCTGAGGGCACCGTTCTTTTTGCTTTTTTATTGCGTGCTTCTGTGACGTCTTGTTTTTTTTTCATTTGCACAACGTGTGGGTGGTTGCATTTACTGTAACTTACGTTCAACTGGAGCCTGCTGGTAGAGCCAACGCCGAAGTGTAACACCAACAATATTCAGGTCACTACACGATATTGTACGCGGAATGATGACGGTTGTACGCGGTATACGTAATGATGCAAAATTTAGTCGCACAAGCTTCTAACCGCTTACTTATCACACCCGCATACAGCTCAATGAGAACGCATCAATCAAGTGGCACCTTGTGGGCTGCAACGCGCGCAAAATGTGGCGCTCGCCCTCTTGTTTTTGTGAGCACTAGCACGCACGCATGCAGCGAACAACCACAAACGGAGTGATCAACGTACACGACGCGTGCGTGTATTGTTCACGGAAAGACTGCCGCGTACGTGCTGTATGCTGTAGCAATACATTCGGCGACTGCACAACATAGCAGCACGATACAGGTGCAGTCGTAAACAGCACATTCTCGCCATCGGCCATACCATGCTGAATGCGCCGGTTCTCGCCCGATCCCCGAAGCTAAGCAGCATTGGGCTCGGTCAGTACTTGGGAGGGAGACCACCTGGGAACACCGAGTGCTGATGGCACCGTTCTTCTTGCTTTTTTATTGCGTACTTCTGTGACGTCTTGTTTTTTTTCATTTGCACAACGTGTAAGTGGTTGCATTTACTGTAACTTACGTTCAACTGGAGCCTGCTGGTAGAGCCAGCGCCGAAGTGTAACACCAACAATATTCACGCCACAACACGATATTGTACGCGGAATGATGACGGTGGTACGCGGTATACGTAATGATGCAAAATTTAGCCGCACAAGCTTCTAACCGCTTACTTATCACACCCGCATACAGCTCAATGACAACGCATCAATAAAGTGGCACCTTGTGGGCTGCAGCGCGCGCAAAATGTGGCGCTCGCCCTCTTGCTTTTGTGAGCACTAGCACGCACGCATGCAGCGAACAACCACAAACGGAGTGATCAACGTACACGACGCGTGCGTGTATTGTTCACGGAAGGACTGCCGCGTACGTGCTGTATGCTGTAGCAATACATTCGGCGACTGCACAACATAGCAGCGCGATACAGGTGCAGTCGTAAACAGCACATTCTCGCCATCGGCCATAGAATGCTGAATACGCCGGTTCTCCTCCGATCCCCGAAGCTAAGCAGCATTGGGCTCGGTCAGTACTTGGGAGGGAGACCACCTGGGAACACCGAGTGCTGATGGCACCGTTCTTTTTGCTTTTTTATTGCGTGCTTCTGTGACGTCCCTATTGAAAATCCCAGCATTGCCCATCATGAATTTTATGCTGGGCATGATGTAAAATGTGCTGGGCATGATGGAAAACTTGGTGGTGATGGTGGAATTCATCGTGGGTATAATGGGTGGATGGTGGGTACAGTGGTAGATGGTGGGATGTATTGGTGGAATACATACTGGGTGACTTGTCTCAATGGTGGGCGGGCTGGGTGAATGGTGGGTGTAGTGGGTGGATTGTGGGATGACTACTGGGTGACCTGTGTAAATGGTGGGTGAATGCTGGGCGTGCTGGGAGGATGGTGGGTACATACTGGGTGAACTGTGGGAATGGTGGGTGAATGATGGATGTGCTGGGTGAATACTGCATGTACGTACTGGGTCAAATGTAAATGGTGGGTAAATGGTGTGCATGCTGGGTGAATGGTGGGTGTACTCGGTGGTTCGTGAAACACATAGTGAAGAAAAATTTTGCTTTATAGTACGATTTCTACAGCTTGATTGCTATGATATTTCAACCCCACTAGAGGCATTTTACTGTCAAGCAGGAACAGGACACTTATTGAAGAAGGCAAAGAAGACAAAATCAGTCACAATGTGACGTCATGTCCCACTTTAAAAACACAACCTGATCAATATTTAATTTAAAATTGAGAGACCTCTTTAAGGAAAATGTAAATTTCTTAGTACAAAAAAAGAAAAGTATAAAAAAAATATTTTCTCAACCGGGATTCGAACTTGGGACCTAAGGATCACGAGCCTAGCATCTTACCACTGCACCACGGCGCTGTTATCTCTCAGCGTACATTTTGGCTGTGTCAACAGTAAAAACCACTGTCTCTGTTGCTGTTTACATTTGTATTTTAAAGGCCAAGATGTGGGTTCCCTCCACCGCGTCAGCTGCCGCATCTCTAGAAGAGCACAAGTGTTGTTACCATCGACAGGTAGTACATCGTGGAGTGATAGAACATCGATTTTGCTGTACGATATGCATATTGAATAAGAAATTCAGAAATAGACAACGGCGACCGGGGACATTGTTAGGGTTGTTACTGCTAATTTCGACAGTTGTCTCTCGCTCTTTACACTTTTGAGCGCGCACATAATTCGTGTGCTCAACGCAAAATAGCTACATAAACACTCGTGGATGAGTCTTCATTCTGACTGCATACTGGCTTCTCACGGCAGCGCTGTACCAGATTAATGAGACCCGAGTGAGACAAGTTTTCACGCAACTTTGTGGAACAACCGAAAACTTCTTTTCCGCTTCGCATAAGCTTCTGCAATAATTCTGGGAAATTAACTAATGTGACAGTGTAACCGCACCTGTAAGTCCACAGGCTTGTGTGCCACATCTTACCAAATAAAACAAAACGGATACGCAGCCATTCCCGCAGATGGTATGATTTTGATCAGTGGCCGATTTTGAGGAGGCGGGTAGGTGCCGCGTCGTCACGGCACAATTATAACAATTGGCCACGTCGACTTTAATACCGGTGTCGGTGCTATCAGCATTGGCGGCTTGAGAGAAGCACGGTTGAATACCGCGCAAGAGAAAAGTACAGTGCACACCACCGATGCGAAACTGACAAACAATTTTAAAGGGCAGCGACGGAAAGCGCTTCTGTTGCGACTTCAGAACTCTTGGCCGTCGCGACCGGATGTTTCTGTTGCGACGTCAGAATTGCTGTCGTAATGTCAGAGTCGCTGTCATGATAGAAAGTTGTTGTTCCGACTTCAGAACTCTTGTTGTCGCGACAGAACGTTTCTGTTGCGACTTCAGAGATCTTGGTCTTCGCGACAGAATGCTTCTGTTGCGACATCAGAATTTCTGTCGTAACGTCAGGAATGTCTGTCAACTACGGAAACGTGAGGAACTTCTGTCGTACAACAGAAATTTCTCTAGTTGCGACATGAATTCCTGCTGTCTTCTTCAACTGGGGTACCTTGTGGATTCTATCGCAGACGCAAGTAAATCACAAAGCTAATGAAGAAACACTGAATAAAACCGTGCATAAGCAGCCGCGTCTATTCGCTGGAATGCACGGTAGCACTTGGCTGCGAACATATTGTACACCGCCGCACATTTCTGGCACCACCACATAGGACACATTCACGCGGCAGAGACATGCGGTTTTTTCCAGGAATATTCGTGCGCCGCACGATAAATACAGAAGGCATGCACGACAGGAGCGCAATACGCACACATTCACCACACCAAAACGAAAGCAATGCAGATGACACGGGTGTAACCCGCGCCACACGAGCGATTAATTCTCGTAGATTTGATGCTTTCTGACTGAATAAGTTACAACGCGCACGGAAACATCGCACACTGGACGTGTACCTCCGAGATCATGTCAACAATTTCTATTGCTACAGTAGAGGGTGACGAAAGCAACAAGTCGTTTAAAACGAAGTGACGGCGCAGGTTGCACGGGCAGTAGCGCAAGGCGTCGTGGGTGGGCATGGATGGGCTTCAAAACTGCTGAAAGTAGGCGGCAAACTTTCCGGAAGGGAGCAATGGGAGACTTGGCTCGCCAGCCTCGACCAGGCACGGCGGACCGCACAAGCCAGAGGAGTTCTGGGCTAGGGGCTCCACCCCCTCACTTTCCACACTTTTTTTTTTCTTGTTTACTAAACCTTTTTATATATATTTCTTCAAATTACAGCCCAGAGAAGGCTTCCTAAGAATGGCATACGCGAATCTCGAAGGCCATCTTTTTACTGCCCGCATGCGACGGAAGCTCCTGGAAATCGAAAACACGTCATAGAATTTCTTTCTGCGCTAAAGTATAGCGAATAATATAAACTGTGCGATGGTTGTTTATGTATTGCAACATCTATATGCAGTTGGGCGCAACAAGGCACAAAGCGAGTGTGTGCTGGTTATTATTTTAGTCATAGCGGAGGCCAACCAAACTCCCAATTTCACAGGTGGCGCCACCCACCACCCCGTTTCAAAGTGGTTGCTCGTAGTATCCATCCACCAATCTTGTTCTCTTGTTTACATGTGCTGTCGGTCGTACGAGTTGCTACGATGTGTTTGTTTGATCGTGTTTTTGCGTTTGCTGTAATGAATTGTGACATAGTTCGCGTGCACAAAAGTGCCAGAAGATAGCTTGTGTCTCGCTGCAAACTCGCGGTATGCGTCGTGCGCCAGGCAAACGTGGACCAACGATTTTCATGCCATGGAGTGCGTTCCCTTTGTCCGTGGTGGTTGTGGAGAGTTCGGTGGGCGCCGCAAAGAAATGATGCGCATTATTAGCGTTCCGCAGGTCGTCCACTACGCAACTGCATGTATGCGGGAATAACTTTGCAGCTCCGGCAACTTGGAGGGCGCTTTTCGACCACATCGTACCATTTAAAAGGTGAGTACACGCATGCTGTGCTTGCTTCTCGTGTGTGCCTAGAGTGCCTTGCGAGCGTAAGAAATCGAACTCCCGCGACGACATTGACTGTGCCGATGCTTGCTGATCGTTGGTTGACATAATTTGCTTGCGCAAGTTTATTGGCTTAATGCTAAATTGAAAGTCTTGGTGAGCGCTTCCTTCCGGTGAGAGGGATTAGGTTCGGCAACAGTCCTCATTTGCGCGAGCTGCCACTTTTCTGCTAAAGTTGGATAATAAAGACTCATCTGCCTCTTTACCTATTCTTACTGCAATGACGTTTCCTCTCTTACTTATGCTTCGAGGTTGAAAATAATGTCTGTTTACGCGGTTGTTGGTTTGTGAGCAGTTATTGGGAAAAAGTATAAACACCATGCAAGTGATCTTGCGCGCGACAGCGACGCGATGTAGATGGTTGTCGCGCTCGCTCGTTCCCTACAAGTCGTACCCCATGCGAGCGGTCTTGCGCGCTACAGAGACGCGATGTAGATGGGTGTCGCGCTAGCTCGTTCCGTACAAGTCGTACCCTATGCGAGCGACGACATTGAGAGCCGTCTCCCCGGTGTTGCCGGTATGAGGGCAGCAAATACGCGCCAAAAGTGTGATTTATTAATTTAGTTTGCTGTGTTTTACTCAAAGGAGCAGCGTAAAACATTTCTTTAAAGTCTTGCAGTAGGTTCTTAACCTTGCACGTATCAAAATAGTCGTTTGCTTGTTCCGTGCAACAAGCGGTAGTACTCGACTGATGTACAATTCCGGCTTCGCGCTATTGTCTGTTCGCTCATAGCACTTCTGGGCGACGAGCGACGAATTCTAGATTTCCAGAACCAGGCGACAAAGAACGAGCGATATGTTCGCGCGACGGCCCGTTTGCTCGCTCAAAGCCGTCGCGCACAAAATCTCCCTCATAGGGTTCGGGCAAAAAAATTTAAGCAATTACGGCTTGCTACTACTACAGCTTACGTTTTGAGACAAGGTGTTTTGACATAACTTTGACATAACTAGAGATGACAAGGGAAAGTTGCTTAACTGATAGAAAAAAAAATGAATTGTTACGCAAACAAACATTTGTTTGTAATGTACTGTAGCTGTAGGTCTTAAAAATTTTATTGTCATGAAAAGGTCCCTATTATCACAATATTCATCAGTAACTTTGACCTTGTGCTCTGTTCCCACCCTGCAGTGGTGCAAACATTGTTTTTGTGACTTTTTCTGTGCTCCTTGCATGTGTTCACAATGACTTCTTTAAAGTGCCACTGCTATAAGTTAACACAGAACCTATCTTGCAGGGGCAAGGCCGTGACCAACAACAGTGTCCAAGTCAGGGAGGAGCTATGGCTGCAGCAGCACTGTGTGTAATCGGATGGTCTGGTCAGGTATGACTGAAGTGTATGTGTTTGCAAAAGTAGGATCTCGGTATCATTCGTCAATAAGTTTATGGACATATTACTCAGCAGTGCTTACTAAATGGGCTAAATATCTGCTCAACTTTATTCAACTTGCTGCTTATTTGTGTCTGTAGACATTATGTACACATTACCTTGTTCACTTTAAAACTAGACCTAACATGTCTTGAGGTTTATTTTTTCTTGCATCAATCACTTGGCTGCACGTTACATTTTATTTTGCTTAGTACACATTATATCTACCTCTTGTTATTTTGTTTTATTGATTTGAAACTTTCCTGTGTTACACCTTTTATATCCACTTTTTTTTTCGTTTAGGCTACAGGCTTGTGCAGTTTCTGCACACGTAAGGATTAAAAGTGTAATGGGCCAAATATGTCACAGGTCTAAGCATGCAGCATGCTTACCATTGTTTAACATTGGTATTACAATTATTGTGAGGTTTACTTGCACGAACAAGACTAATTGAAAAAAGTTGGACAAGACAGTGCACTAGACTTCAACTTACAAGCTTTATTCAGAAAACACGCAATGAGGCCCCACCTTATGCTCAAAAATATCTGCAGAAATATGCATAAATAAATGTTCCACATGGGAGGAAACCAAATGCGCAACAAAGCCAATACTGCCCACAACAAACCATTAAAAAGCATTCAGCAGGTTCTTCTCAAGGTACAACAAACACTCCTTTATCAGTGAGTTCCAGTGAAGGAGTGCTTACACATTCATCATCAGCCTTTGAAATGCCAAACACCAAATATTTCCTTATCTAACTGCCTGCCAAACCGTCTGAGCACTTGCTTGTTTTGAAAACACAGGTAGCATTTACGAGCACATCTTCAGCAGTGGTCAGCCAAATGGGCAGTGCCTGCTAGAGTGTTTACAGCGTTCCGGTGCTCCCTAAGCCTCTCATTCAAGAACCTGCCCTTTTGTCCAATACAGCACTTTCTACAGGGAAGTGAAATCTTGTATACCACCCCCACATTGCAGTTAAAAAAGTGGGTGACATGCTCCTTAGTGCATGTACCCTGATTTCCGGCGTTGCTTACCAACTTGCACATTCTTGCGAGCTCTAGTGGCGCTGAAGAAAACACCTACACTGCACTGGTTTGCCACATTGTTTAGGTGGTGGGACACCCCATGTACAGATGGCACAGCCACAGGGCGCCCACTGGCACGTGCGTTATTGCACCGAGCAGCTGCCAGATCTGTTTTTACCTCTTTAATGAGGCTCCCAGTAGTTGACACCAAGGTGTTAACGAGATACCCGGCCCTACATAAATGGCTCGCTTGTTGCTGAGCGCTGCAGGAAACCTGGTGCACAAGATTTAACCAGAACAGCTCTCGGGCAGCTAGGAGCTATGCATCCTTTAACATGGAGTATGCCAAACGGTAGTCGAGCAAGGGCTTCGTTTTTCTACGAGAGTATATATAATAAGGAAAGTATGATTTAAAATTATACGAATATCGAATGATTGCAGGTGATCATCTTCTGGCAACTCATGTGTGAACTTGAGTCCTACTGAACACCCACAATGTTTTTAACAGCAAAGCCAGCACAAGAAAGTCATTAGCACTACCACATTGCCCACTGGACGTGCAGTAACGCATGTCCCAGTGGTAGCCGTGCAGCTCTGCCATACATACACAGGGTGTCCCACCGCCTAGAAGAAAGGTGGCGAACAAGTTTGGTGTAGGCATTTTTTCAGCACCGCTAATGCTCACAAGAATATGCAAGTTGGTAAACATTGCCAGGCGTCAAAGTACATGCACTAAGGAGCATGTCACCTGCTTTGTTAACTGAAATGTAGTGGTGGTATGCTACATTGCACTTCCCTGTGGAAAGTGGTATATTGAACAAACAGGTGCCTGAATGAGTGGCTTGGGGAGTACCGGAATGCTGTAAATGCTCTCACAGGCGCTGGCTACTTGGCTGATCACTGTTAAAGTATTCATAAGTGCTCCCCATGTTTTCATAGCACACAAGTGCTCAGTCAGTTTGCCAGGCAGTTATATAGGGAAATGTTTGATGTGTTTTGCATTTCGAAAGCTGCTGATGAATGCATAAGCACTCCATCACTGGTACCAGCTAATAAATAAGTGTTGTGTCTTCAGAAAAATCTGGTGAATGCTTTGTAATGGCTTCTTGTGGATGCTTATCAGCTTCTATGTGCATTTCGTTATCCCCTATGTGGCACATTCGTTTATACATCTGTCTCCACATTAACTGAGCATGCGGTGGCCTGTTTGCATGTTTCTTCTGAATAAAGCTTGTCAGTTGAAGTCTACCGCTTTGGCTAGTCCGACCTTTATTCCGTACGCCTTGTTTGTGCTAGTAACTATGTCACAGGAGCTGTGTCAACGCCAACTAGCCCAACCTTCTCCATTTTTTCACAATTATTTCTCAAGTTCCCAGAACAATAGACACGAGCTTGAATTTCTTTAAATGGTAAATGAAGGCCAGTATTCACTGTGCTGTAAGTACTACAGCAGTGAAGAGTTTTCTAGTAAGCTTGCTTTCTTTCTCTACATTTATTTATATTCTTCTTAAGCTATACCCATTCATGCAAGTAGGCATTGTGGCAGAGTCTGTGTCCAGTTGCATCGTTTTCGACTTTGTCTATACTGCATAGACCACATAGTTGGTACATAGTTCAGTCTATTGATGCACTATCATTAAATAAGCATGCAGTTTTGCACATGCAAGATTGCCTGCTCGCTATTGCTAAAGCATTTGCTGGTTATTGCTATGTTGCTCATCAAGTGAACTTGATTTCAACAGCACCACACAGAACATCTGCTTGGCAGTGGTGTAATTTTAATAGTGACTATCAGCCAACAAGCTCTAAGTCTACAGCGGTCCAGAAATAATTCTATTACTTTGGGTCTCTCCACATATTTGGTTAGCACAGTGGGCAGTTTTCTATTTATTCTGCTTGGTGCTGTTCACGTGAGAATATTTTCAACTAGCAAGTACAAAGTGTAATGCTGTCAAAAGCCTTTGATTACTGGGCAAATGAATTGAAAGCATGGTACGTAATCCAAAAAGTATTTTTCACAAAATACTAGTGTCAAGAACAAGCATCATATGCACTGCAACTCATGGTTTTATGTTGGTATGCAGGTATCTCAAGCTAAGGGTGCTTGTGCATGTATTTTCCACATATTAGCTAATGCTTTAGCTACATGAAACTGTCTATGTTCTGGCTGCTGAAGTCAAATTTGTGGTTGATGAACCTGCTTGTTTTTGCTGTGCACTTACATTTCTGTTGTTTCTTAAGGGTTGTAGCCATGTGACAACTGATGTATTGCAGCAATGTCAAAGGTAGCTTCCACCCATTATTGCTACAGTGTGCCAACAGACACCTGTCGCCGTATTGGTGCATTTTCTGAGAACCAGCCGTATCCTCTAGGTGAAATTTGTAGTGTCGTTTTGAGTTTGCAAGTCAGTTCATATAACTTGAGGACAAAATTTACACAGTGAAGGAAGGGAGACCATACAACATGACCAGTGATGACTGAATATTTTGATAGAAGGAATAAAAATAACACTGAATGTGTGCTTATATTGTGCACAAGTTCCTTCAGAAGGAAAATGTGAGTTGTAATACAAAGGCAAAAAATCACAATAAACAGTATTTGCGTAAAAAAAGGTGAATAGTCAGACTAATTTCTATCCCTTGTCATCTAGAAAGGACGCCTTTTTTCATGCATTCATAATGGGGGCTTGCTCACACGTCTTGTGGTATGCCTCTCTGATTTCTCTTGTCAGTTTTTCACCGTGGGTGGAAACAGATAAACTAATTTAATCTGGCCTAAAGCCCTATCGCGGCAATGCACGGCCAAGTCAGACGAGCATGCCGGTCTTCTCGGTAAAATGTGGTGATTTCTTTGGTACATATTTAGTTCCTGGCCTGTCAGCTTCCTAACATTGGAATGCAGTACACTGCCCCTAACACACACTAGACATATTTCGTGGTATGTTTAACCAAGCGTACCTCACTTGCCTGCTCGCTTTTCTCAGTTCACATGTGGACTGTGCGGCATACCTGCCTACTTTATTTTTTCTCTCGAAATATGTGTGCATAGCATTCCACAAGCGCATTGAGAAAGGCGTCCAGGGAAAGGAGATTTGTATAAATTACCACTAAATATGTCTTGTGTCCGTCATTAGTAGTGTATTCTATGCCTCTGTTCATGTGTATGTTTGGTCAAATTCACAGGGTCGTCAACTCTTGGCACGAACACGACTCAGCGTGACCACGCCCCGCGGAGTGCCAGCGTGCATGGCGCAGGGGGGATGTGGAGCTTCGTGTCATCTGCTGAAGGGCGGGAGCACGCCATGCTTTAGCGGATGACACATGACATGAAGTCCCACCTCTAAGCCCCTGTGCGCCTGCGCCGCTTAGCTCCGTTGCACAGCCATGCAATGCGCGCTGGCAATCCGCGGAGTTCGGCCACTCTGCACCATCTTCGTACTAAGAATAGACGGTCTTGTACATGGGGCAGACTGGCCGCTGTATAAGCATGTGCCCAGGAGAGCACCATTATTCACTCAAGGGACAAGCATGCTCGTCCCACTTGACAATGCATTGACACAACTGGTGATGTACGCCAGATTTAGATTGTTCATCTCTTTTGTTTACTTAAGGCAACCGATTGATCAACAATATCACTGAGGCATACCATTTAAAAAAGAGGGACATCTGTCAGCCAGTGCTCATTATGATTGCATTACAAAGAGGAATACTCTCTAAATGACACGGAATAGTGATCACTCCGTGCTTATTTGTTCTATTTTTATGCAAGTACTGTTTATCATGATTTTGTACATTTGTATTGCAACTTGTGCCCTTTGTCTTAAAAGATCGCTTGTGCAGTGCAAGGGCACACGCAGTATAAATATTATCTTAAATTTTTGCACCAAAATTAATGTTGAATTGGTAGCTTTTGTGTCTTGTTGTCTTCTTTCTGTCCCTTGTATCACTCAAAAGGTAAACATTAACGTACACCAACTTTCTTAATTACTTGCCCGTCAGTGTTGATAAACATGAAATGTTGTTTTCAGCCAGAATATTTTTACCATTTCTCATTTCCGGTCAGCATAGTGCTAATCCTTTGGCTTTTTATAAAGCGTGCTAATATGTACTTCTGATTAATGCAAAAGTTAGTTCTAGTTGGTGGTAGCTGAACTTGGACATCATGACAAGTGCAAGGGCACACACACACACAAAGAGACACAGTCTGAACGGGCGCTAGACATCAACTGAAGGGCTTAATGACAAAAAACAGCAACGCACATATTGCGCAAAAACCTACAAAAAGATGTAGAAGGTGCAATTGTCCCTAAAGAGAATTCCGCTGCCGCTGTACTAGCGCTGTACTGTTACAACAAACATTTTAAACCTGGTCGCAGTAAAAGGAGCGTGCACACTGAGTTCTGAAGTTTGAAGTTGTGACGGAACTTGGCGCATTCGTCGCTGCAGTTTAGTCATGACGAAAATATAACTGCTGAGATGAGTGAGTGGTGCGAGTGGTTTTCAGAGCCCACAAGGGAATTCACTTGTTTTCAACCATGCAAGGGTAATCTTACTTTCAAGGCATGTCTCCAATGTTCTTTAGAACAAGGCCATGTAGTGTGTGATGGTGGTGGATTTTGGAGACTGGCGCGCGTAGGTCTCTAGGTAACGTGCTGCACTGTTCTCCGTGTGACACTGCAATCGTGGAGGCCTTGACGTCACTCGTTCTTGCACTGTTCTCTGCATGGCGGTGCGCCTATTTGAATCAATTGTTTCGCTTTCTCTGTTAATTTCATTATTGCAAGGTTAGACTGTACGAAATATGAGTGTTTGCTGCCCTTAAAATGGGAAAATTTTATTAGTTTAATCCTTTACACAAAAATGAATTTCTTGGTGAGGTTGGGTTTAACCCCAGTTTTCTTTAAACTTGTTCGAGGGGCAGAAATAGGAAATTATAGAGTTGCATCAGAAATTGACGGATCTAATTAACCTATATCATATTGTTTTATACAAGTGCGTTTTAGTGTTAAGAATACTGCTCAGGAAAAAAAACACTTCATATCTGTTGCAGGTACAGATTGGTGTGGGATTTGTGATGCCACTCAACAAGTGGCATTACATATTCAAGTCTGCTTCCGACGGAAAGTGCCCATTAGAGGTGGCATGGCACCTGTGGACACCAGTGCAAGCAGGTGAAAGCAGCCTGACTGGACAGGCCTGCCGGACAATGTGCCGCGCATCTTGGAAGCTTCCGGCAATACCGGAGAAAGTGGCTGCTTTGAAGAGTAAGTCAACAGTCACCTCATTTGAGAAACATAACTGCATATCTACAAGTTATCTGAATGAGTTAGCATTACATGATGTATACAGAGCGACAAGAAATGCCAAAGCAAGAATGAGGCAAGTGCCTATATATTATACCTTTTTCTTCTGCTGTATATGCACTGTGTCTCGACACACAATTTAAATGTCTCTGTGGGTATGAAAAACAGCACAAGATAATTTCGGGATATGGGTTTCCGGCGAAAAACGCCCACAAAGTTTCCCCCATAATCAGTTTCAATTAAAAACAATCAAGAAAGTCGGGTGGCTACACGAGCGGTTAATTTTGACAGGACCTTGATAGCTTGCATTCACCTGCTGCTCATTGTCTTAACAGAAGTGAACATTTAAGCACCTCATTGTCTTTGAAATTTCTAATGTAGACTTGGCATGCGTTATTGTAGCTTTTCACGCTGCAGCTTTCATTTCACTTTTTTGAAATAATGCTTCTCAAGAAAATTGGGTTCCGACACAGCTTGGCAAATTGTATGGTCTAAAAGAAGCTTTTTAAACTACTGCCGTCCAAAGTGTTGACTGTGGTCAACTGATGTGCTGCTTTACAATCTGCAGCATTCACAGCCATGCAATTTCAAAACACTATTCTGATTATTGGGATGTAAAAGTTATAAACAGGGATAAAGTGCCTCGGAAAGGGTGGCCAACGTTTCGTTAGGAGGACCTATCTTCTCAAAGGCTGCCTCGTCATCCTCGGCATGTTGGTTTTAAAGTGTTAGTAGAGTGACGTCACATGCAGTTGTCGGGAGTGGCTGGTTGTAAAGGGAGAGACTTGAAGGAGAATGAGCGCGGTCACCTGATGTCTGTAAGCATGATTCCTAAGACGTAGGAACAATAGTGGGAGTGGGAAGGCGGGGAGAAAAGGAGAAAAAAAGAGACCAAGAGGGAAAGAAAGAACAAGAAAAGAAAAAGAAGGGCATAGGAAGGTGTTAGGGAAGCAAGAGGTTAGGGAGCATTCAGGGGTGTCTTTGGCAGCATGTTCTTGTGGCTTTAAAGGAGCCGGTGAGGCGGTCAGTGCTCGAGTAACAAAAACAACCCGAAAAGACATTAGTTGAAAGAATGACTTGAGTAGCATAGCAGCAATGCGTCGGATAATTTAGAAGGAGTTAAGATGGCAGCAAGGAGTCTGGAATGCAGTGCATAGGGTAGCTGGAAGGCAGCGGCACGGTCTTTCTAGGGACGTTAGTCCCAGTAGCTCAACGTAGGTGTCGTCACAGCGGTATGCAGAAGTGGCGATACCCTGTGTGGCTGAAGCACCGAAGAAGGTATCCTGGCGCCTGGGATTTTGGAATATGTTGGTGAGGGTGTTTCGAAAAAATAGAATAAAGAACAGACAAATATGGGGGTGAACTGAAATTGGAATAACAAATAAGAGGGTGGCATGAGCAAAAGCGGGCGGAAGCAGATGTACATGGGAAAACATATTTATGCGAACATATTTATGGGGATTCTACAGACTTCCTATTGCGCTGCACTGACAGGCCCCACACATACCTACGATACATAGACGACATATTCATAATATGGTGACATGGTCAAGACAGCCTAGATAAATATGTAGGATTTCTAAATTCTTTTCAGCCAACAATAAAATTCGCATCAAAATCTTCAGTGGAGCGCATAAACTTTCTGGACTAAACAATATACATTGACACTGGGACACTAATGACAATGCTGTATGGAAACCTTTTGACAAACAACAGTACCTAGAATATACAAGCCACCATCAAGCCACATTGCAAAGAAGGCATCTTTAAAGGCCAAGCACATGGCTACGTCACATGTGTGTTGAAAACCAAGACTACATAGATAGACTTGATCACCCTAAAGAAACCCTATCAAACGGGAACCACCCAAAGAGTGCCCTTCAGAAAGCCTGCACCGATGCAACCAAACTTGACTGAGCCGACGTGCTCAAGCCCCACCCTAGGATCACAAGAACAGCGCCTCTTCTTACTACTAAATTCTCACACTCCCAAACATGAACAACATCCTCAATAAATACTACCCAATTCTCACCAGCAACCAGAAACAAGATTTTTCCCGCTCTGCCCAGAGTAGTCTTGAGATGCAACACTATAATATTAAGGATATTCTTGTATGTGCCAAACTAAAAACAACAACGAAGTTAGGAACCAGTCCCTGTGGCCACCCGGGTGCTCTACATGCAAACATATTTAATCTACTACTACAGTAATAAGTATAGCATCAAATTACTCAAACAACGTAACTTCGAGTTTCATCTGCACATCAAGCAATGTAGTCTACTGTCTAGAATGTGCCACTTGTAGCAAATAATACATAGGTGAGACAGGACAAAAAAATCATAAAAGACTGAACGGTCACCGCGCAGATACAAAACAATTTAGCTAAAGGAGTAGCCAGCCACTTCAATGAACATGTCATATGTGACAAAGCAAGGCTCTATAGACTACAAATTTCCGCTCACCTCGCTAGAGGAAATATCTGGAATCATACCTCATACACAAGTTTAAATGCCTACATCCAATGGGAATCAATTTAACACAGCAACTTAGAATCTTTAAAAACTTTAAAGCTGTAACTTAAATCGGAAAGCCTCATGTCATCAACCAAGGCGCAAAACACATTGTGCCACCAGCTAAACTTAATTCTTAACCTCACCTATTCCACCGTTTCTAATTTTTACCTGCTTACTACTCAATTTAATATATTCTTTCGTGTTTTAATGTTTATATCAACTGTATGACCCCTTTTCCCATGTACACCTGCCTCCGCCCGCTTTTGCTCATGTAACCCTCCTATTTGTTATTCCACTTTCAGTTCCCCCCTTTTGTCTGTTTTCTATCATATTTTTTGAACACCCTCACCACCACAATCCAAAATCCCAGATGCCAGGATACGTTTTTCTGCGCATCAGTCACACAGGGTATCACCAGCTCTATATACCACTGTGACGACACCTGCGTTGAGCTACTGAGGCTGACATCCCTAAAACACCATGCCTCTGCCTGCCAGCTACCACATACATTGCATCCCAGACTCCTTGTCGCCATCTTAATTTCTTCAACATTACCCGACGCGTTTCTGCTACGCTACTCAAGTCATTCTTTCAACTGATATCTTTTGGGGTCTTTTTTGTTACTCGCACACTGACCGCCTGACCAGTTCTTCTAAAACGGCAGAAAGATGCCGCCAATGACACTCCTGAATGCTCCCTAACCCCTCACTTCCTTAACACGCTCCCATGCCCTTCTTTTTCTTGTCTTTCTTTTTTTGCCTCTCGGCATCTCTTTTTTTCTCCTTTTCTTTTGTTTCTTTTCTCGCCGCCTTCCTATTCTCACGGTCTTGTGCCCTCGTCTTAGGAACCATGCTTACAGACGTCAGACGACAGCGCTCATTCTCTTTAATGTCTCTCCCTTTACAACCAGCTGCCACTGACAACAACTGCACGTGATGTCACCCTACTAGTCCTTTAAAACTAACATGGCAAGGCTGACCAGGCCACTTTTGACGAAGATAGCTCAAAAGTTGGTCAGCCTTTCTGAGGCACCTCATCCATGTTTATAACCTTCATACCACTGTGTGCTATTCCATCTGTCAGCCGCTTTCTTGATTTTAGATGTTCTGATTATTGAAGCTTGTAAGACATGGCCTATCAGCACTTTCGGCATACTTTCAGTGATCTCATTTTATTTAAGCATAAGAATGAGGAAAGAACTGCTACACAAAGAAAGCACCTCGAACATTAGTCGCATGTACGCTCTGATCTGCATAGCTGATCTTGTTCTACGCAAAGCATCCTAAAATTTTCATGCCTCTTGTCGGTGCCAAGAAAAGCAAGGTGCTGGGCATCATGCGGAATTCCAGTGCTTTCCGCCAGCCTGGATTAGAAAGGACTGTATAGTGTGGCTGTAACTGGCATTCTTCTGCCAAGATTCAATTGTTTTATGGATCAAAGTACCAGGTACTCTTGTAGTCGCATCAACACTCAGCCGAAGATTTCATTTCCTACATAAATATGTTTTTTTTAAACAGACGAGCATGAAAGATTGCTCTGTATTACGTTAAGATGCTTCTTTGGGCTTTTTTTACATTGAAGATGTAGGTTACCTTAGCAAAGTAGCAATATGGAGATTGAAAAGTAGAAAAAAAATGGCAGATGCCATGCACTGTGAGAATCGATGTACACGAAGCACACATTGTTTGCTTTGATTGACAATAATTAACGGTGATGTTAGTGGCAAGTTTGTAATTTTTTCAGTGTTTAGTCCAATACGAAAGTGGCGAGTTGATGTTAAGCATTACCTTGCATGCACCACTTCTGTTTGTCTGCATAGCCCACAGAACACACAGGGAGATGTGTTTGCTTGAGGCGTTGTTGCGAGTCATTGTTCATAATCTCTGAGAAGGAATGGAGCGTTGTCATTGCCTCACATGGCGCACCGCATCATGGCAGAAATATTAAACTTTAATTGAATTATGAGGCTGTGCATACTTCAATTAGCTATTGTAATTGTATGTATACAATGTATACATAAATTCGCGGTCTGCACTACATTTCGCTGCGTAGCGAAGACGCTCCTGTTCTGTGTGACACTTCTTTCAAGTCTGGGTGTCCTCGACGTCGAGTGCACGCCTTGCTGGCGCGTGTTAATGGGCTCCTTCTACATACATGGCCAACACACTGTTGAGATTCCAGCTCAAAGCGCTCTCTTCAGACAAAGGACGATTCTAATGTTTACACTATCACAGCCCAGCAGCTGCATTTTTCTCGCATAGAAATTAAAACCAGCACAGCACGCGCAATACACACTAACGGTGAAATGCTGGGGCAGCAGCGCCAGTCAGGATGTGCAGAGGTGAGCGCCATCTAGTAATGTTGCAAGAAATCCAACGGCACGCATGACAAGACCATAGCAGCTGCAGCGCCCGTAATGTTGGGAGAAGAGGCAAAAAAAGCTTCACTTTAAAACATTAGTTGCCATCATTTGCAGCTAAATAAAGCTTGCAAGCCAGCCATTATACAGCTTTTACATGAAATCTTTTATGCCTATATGGCAAATGCTAAAGTTACGACTTCCTCACCAACTGCACGAGCAACAAGTAAAGCTAACAAATGACAGAATGGACAAATCAGACAGCTTGCACCTTGCAGCTCCCCTGCATGCGTTAGAGACAGTGTAGCCAAATTGTGGCTCTCTGAATTTGACAGGTATTTGGGTGGTTGAAGAGCAGACAAATTATGCAAAATCAGAAGCCAAATATCCACCCCATAAGGCTTTGAGTACAGCTCCCATGTGTCTAAATTTTGCAGTTAAGCCAACCTCCAGATGAGAAGAGGCGTGGCTTTGGCAAAAAACATACAAAAATCCCATGTGAATCTGCAAAACAATGTGATGCATGTGTATGTATTCTGACTGCAAATAAACCTGATCTGGCTTTGCGCATTGGGTAGCATGTTTGTGTGTAACATTTGCTGCATTTTGTTATCTGAAACTTTTTTTGAAGTGATAAGAGCAGATTTCCTTCATTCACTTATTGCTAGAAATCATTGGAAAAACAATTTACTTATATATTTATTGCACTCTCCTTTTAGACTGCCTGGCGAAATACATAAGTGACCATCCAATGATGCCACCTGCACCACATCCGGAGAACCACCTTGCTTCCCTGCGAAAGCACCTTTGGAGCTCTCTTTTACACAAGCAGGACGCCAGAGCAAGCGAGTGGAAAAGTAAATACAGTACAAGTCCAGTGATGCTTTTTCAATAAAGTGTGATGATATGCTACGTAGTATGGTGCTTTACATATTGATTTGTTATGGCATGAAAATAGCCGCATCTTGGCAACATGTATATACAGACTGTACACTTCACAAGACTCAACATCACATAAAGATAACCCGTCATGAGCTTCCGAATGGCAATGGCTGCTCCTTCAATTCATCACACAACTTGCCTTTGACGTGCTGCGCCCACGATGATATCCAACCCAGTGCCCAGCGTGCCACCCGTCACCCACCGTGCCGCCCAGCACCCACTGTGCCCAGCAACCACCATGCTGCCCAGCACCCGCCGTGCCCAGCAACCACCATGCCGCCCAGCACCCACCGTGCCACCCGTCACCCACCATGTCACCCAGCACCCACCATGCCACCCGTCACCCAGCATGCCACCCACTACCATAATCCACCATGATGATGGATGATGGATTCCACTATGCCCAGCATCGGGCAAATTTTCAATAGGGGTCTTGTTTTTTTTTTCATTTGCACAACGTGTGGGTGGTTGCATTTACTGTAACTTACGTTCAACTGGAGCCTGCTGGTAGAGCCAACACCGAAGTGTAACACCAACAATATTCAGGTCACTACACGATATTGTACGCGGAATGATGACGGTGGTACGCGGTATACGTAATGATGCAAAATTTAGTCGCACAAGCTTCTAACCGCTTACCTATCACACCCGCATACAGCTCAATGACAACGCATCAATAAAGTGGCACCTTGTGGGCTGCAACGGGCGCAAAATGTGGCGCTCGCCCTCTTGTTTTTGTGAGCACTAGCACGCACGCATGCAGCGAACAACCACAAACGGAGTGATCAACGTACACGACGCGTGCGTGTATTGTTCACGGAAAGACTGCCGCGTACGTGCTGTATGCTGTAGCAATACATTCGGCGACTGCACAACATAGCAGCACGATACAGGTGCAGTCGTAAACAGCACATTCTCGCCATCGGCCGTACCATGCTGAATACGCCGGTTCTCGTCCGATCCCCGAAGCTAAGCAGCATTGGGCTCGGTCAGTACTTGGGAGGGAGACCACCTGGGAACACCGAGTGCTGATGGCGCCGTTCTTTTTGCTTTTTTCTGGCGTGCTTCTGTGACGTCTTGTTTTTTTTTCATTTGCACAACGTGTGGGTGGTTGCATTTACTGTAACTTACGTTCAACTGGAGCCTGCTGGTAGAGCCAACGCCGAAGTGTAACACCAACAATATTCAGGCCACTACACGATATTGTACGCGGAATGATGACGGTGGTAAGCGGTATACGTAATGATGCAAAATTTAGTCGCACAAGCTTCTAACCGCTTACTTATCACACCCGCATACAGCTCAATGACAACGCATCAATAAAGTGGCACCTTGTGGGCTGCAGCGCGCGCAAAATGTGGCGCTCGCCCTCTTGCTTTTGTGAGCACTAGCACGCACGCATGCTGCGAACAACCACAAACGGAGTGATCAACGTACACCACGCGTGCGTGTATTGTTCACGGAAGGACTGCCGCGTACGTGCTGTATGCTGTAGCAATACATTCGGCGACTGCACAACATAGCAGCACGATACAGGTGCAGTCGTAAACAGCACATTCTCGCCATCGGCCATAGAATGCTGAATACGCCGGTTCTCGTCCGATCCCCGAAGCTAAGCAGCATTGGGCTCGGTCAGTACTTGGGAGGGAGACCACCTGGAAACACCGAGTGCTGAGGGCACCGTTCTTTTTGCTTTTTTATTGCGTGCTTCTGTGACGTCTTGTTTTTTTTTTCATTTGCACAACGTGTGGGTGGTTGCATTTACTGTAACTTACGTTCAACTGGAGCCTGCTGGTAGAGCCAACGCCGAAGTGTAACACCAACAATATTGAGGTCACTACACGATATTGTACGCGGAATGATGACGGTGGTACGCGGTATACGTAATGATGCAAAATTTAGTCGCACAAGCTTCTAACCGCTTACTTATCACACCCGCATACAGCTCAATGACAACGCATCAATCAAGTGGCACCTTGTGGGCTGCAACGCGCGCAAAATGTGGCGCTCGCCCTCTTGTTTTTGTGAGCACTAGCACGCACGCATGCAGCGAACAACCACAAACGGAGTGATCAAAGTACACGACGCGTGCGTGTATTGTTCATGGAAAGACTGCCGCGTACGTGCTGTATGCTGTAGCAATACATTCGGCGACTGCACAACATAGCAGCACGATACAGGTGCAGTCGTAAACAGCACATTCTCGCCATCGGCCGTACAATGCTGAATACGCCGGTTCTCGTCCGATCCCCGAAGCTAAGCAGCATTGGGCTCGGTCAGTACTTGGGAGGGAGACCACCTGGGAACACCGAGTGCTGATGGCACCGTTCTTTTTGCTTTTTTATTGCGTGCTTCTGTGACGTCTTGTTTTTTTTTCATTTGCACAAAGTGTGGGTGGTTGCATTTACTGTAACTTACGTTTAACTGGAGCCTGCTGGTAGAGCCAACGCCGAAGTGTAACACCAACAATATTCAGGTCACTACACGATATTGTACGCGGAATGATGAAGGTGGTACGCGGTATACGTAATGATGCAAAATTTAGTCGCACAAGCTTCTAACCGCTTACTTATCACACCCGCATACAGCTCAATGACAACGCATCAATAAAGTGGCACCTTGTGGGCTGCAGCGCGCACAAAATGTGGCGCTCGCCCTCTTGCTTTTGTGAGCACTAGCTCGCACGCGTGCAGCGAACAACCACAAACGGGGTGATCAACGTACACGACGCGTGCGTGTATTGTTCGCGGAAAGACTGCCGCGTACGTGCTGTATGCTGTAGCAATACATTGGGCGACTGCACAACATAGCAGCACGATACAGGTGCAGTCGTAAACAGCACATTCTCGCCATCGGCCATACAATGCTGAATACGCCGGTTCTCGTCCGATCCCCGAAGCTAAGCAGCATTGGGCTCGGTCAGTTCTTGGGAGGGAGACCACCTGGGAACACCGAGTGCTGATGGCACCGTTCTTTTTGCTTTTTTATTGCGTGCTTCTGTGACGTCTTGCTTTTTTTTTTTTCATTTGCACAACGTGTGGGTGGTTGCATTTACTGTAACTTACGTTCAACTGGAGCCTGCTGGTAGAGCCAACGCCGAAGTGTAACACCAACAATATTCAGGTCACTACACGATATTGAACGCGGAATGATGACGGTGGTACACGGTATACGTAATGATGCAAAATTTAGCCGCACAAGCTTCTAACCGCTTACTTATCACACCCGCATACAGCTCAATGACAACGCATCAATAAAGTGGCACCTTGTGGGCTGCAGCGCGCGCAAAATGTGGCGCTCGCCCTCTTGCTTTTGTGAGCACTAGCACGCACGCATGCAGCGAACAACCACAAACGGAGTGATCAACGTACACGACGCGTGCGTGTATTGTTCACGGAAGGACTGCCGCGTACGTGCTGTATGCTGTAGCAATACATTCGGCGACTGCACAACATAGCAGCACGATACAGGTGCAGTCGTAAACAGCACATTCTCGCCATCGGCCATAGAATGCTGAATACGCCGGTTCTCGTCCGATCCCCGAAGCTAAGCAGCATTGGGCTCGGTCAGTACTTGGGAGGGAGACCACCTGGGAACACCGAGTGCTGAGGGCACCGTTCTTTTTGCTTTTTTATTGCGTGCTTCTGTGACGTCTTGTTTTTTTTTCATTTGCACAACGTGTGGGTGGTTGCATTTACTGTAACTTACGTTCAACTGGAGCCTGCTGGTAGAGCCAACGCCGAAGTGTAACACCAACAATATTCAGGTCACTACACGATATTGTACGCGGAATGATGACGGTTGTACGCGGTATACGTAATGATGCAAAATTTAGTCGCACAAGCTTCTAACCGCTTACTTATCACACCCGCATACAGCTCAATGAGAACGCATCAATCAAGTGGCACCTTGTGGGCTGCAACGCGCGCAAAATGTGGCGCTCGCCCTCTTGTTTTTGTGAGCACTAGCACGCACGCATGCAGCGAACAACCACAAACGGAGTGATCAACGTACACGACGCGTGCGTGTATTGTTCACGGAAAGACTGCCGCGTACGTGCTGTATGCTGTAGCAATACATTCGGCGACTGCACAACATAGCAGCACGATACAGGTGCAGTCGTAAACAGCACATTCTCGCCATCGGCCATACCATGCTGAATGCGCCGGTTCTCGCCCGATCCCCGAAGCTAAGCAGCATTGGGCTCGGTCAGTACTTGGGAGGGAGACCACCTGGGAACACCGAGTGCTGATGGCACCGTTCTTTTTGCTTTTTTATTGCGTACTTCTGTGACGTCTTGTTTTTTTTTCATTTGCACAACGTGTAAGTGGTTGCATTTACTGTAACTTACGTTCAACTGGAGCCTGCTGGTAGAGCCAGCGCCGAAGTGTAACACCAACAATATTCACGCCACAACACGATATTGTACGCGGAATGATGACGGTGGTACGCGGTATACGTAATGATGCAAAATTTAGCCGCACAAGCTTCTAACCGCTTACTTATCACACCCGCATACAGCTCAATGACAACGCATCAATAAAGTGGCACCTTGTGGGCTGCAGCGCGCGCAAAATGTGGCGCTCGCCCTCTTCCTTTTGTGAGCACTAGCACGCACGCATGCAGCGAACAACCACAAACGGAGTGATCAACGTACACGACGCGTGCGTGTATTGTTCACGGAAGGACTGCCGCGTACGTGCTGTATGCTGTAGCAATACATTCGGCGACTGCACAACATAGCAGCACGATACAGGTGCAGTCGTAAACAGCACATTCTCGCCATCGGCCATAGAATGCTGAATACGCCGGTTCTCCTCCGATCCCCGAAGCTAAGCAGCATTGGGCTCGGTCAGTACTTGGGAGGGAGACCACCTGGGAACACCGAGTGCTGATGGCACCGTTCTTTTTGCTTTTTTATTGCGTGCTTCTGTGACGTCTTGTTTTTTTTTTCATTTGCACAACGTGTGGGTGGTTGCATTTACTGTAACTTACGTTCAACTGGAGCCTGCTGGTAGAGCCAACACCGAAGTGTAACACCAACAATATTCAGGTCACTACACGATATTGTACGCGGAATGATGACGGTGGTACGCGGTATACGTAATGATGCAAAATTTAGTCGCACAAGCTTCTAACCGCTTACCTATCACACCCGCATACAGCTCAATGACAACGCATCAATAAAGTGGCACCTTGTGGGCTGCAACGGGCGCAAAATGTGGCGCTCGCCCTCTTGTTTTTGTGAGCACTAGCACGCACGCATGCAGCGAACAACCACAAACGGAGTGATCAACGTACACGACGCGTGCGTGTATTGTTCACGGAAAGACTGCCGCGTACGTGCTGTATGCTGTAGCAATACATTCGGCGACTGCACAACATAGCAGCACGATACAGGTGCAGTCGTAAACAGCACATTCTCGCCATCGGCCGTACCATGCTGAATACGCCGGTTCTCGTCCGATCCCCGAAGCTAAGCAGCATTGGGCTCGGTCAGTACTTGGGAGGGAGACCACCTGGGAACACCGAGTGCTGATGGCGCCGTTCTTTTTGCTTTTTTCTGGCGTGCTTCTGTGACGTCTTGTTTTTTTTTTCATTTGCACAACGTGTGGGTGGTTGCATTTACTGTAACTTACGTTCAACTGGAGCCTGCTGGTAGAGCCAACGCCGAAGTGTAACACCAACAATATTCAGGCCACTACACGATATTGTACGCGGAATGATGACGGTGGTAAGCGGTATACGTAATGATGCAAAATTTAGTCGCACAAGCTTCTAACCGCTTACTTATCACACCCGCATACAGCTCAATGACAACGCATCAATAAAGTGGCACCTTGTGGGCTGCAGCGCGCGCAAAATGTGGCGCTCGCCCTCTTGCTTTTGTGAGCACTAGCACGCACGCATGCTGCGAACAACCACAAACGGAGTGATCAACGTACACGACGCGTGCGTGTATTGTTCACGGAAGGACTGCCGCGTACGTGCTGTATGCTGTAGCAATACATTCGGCGACTGCACAACATAGCAGCACGATACAGGTGCAGTCGTAAACAGCACATTCTCGCCATCGGCCATAGAATGCTGAATACGCCGGTTCTCGTCCGATCCCCGAAGCTAAGCAGCATTGGGCTCGGTCAGTACTTGGGAGGGAGACCACCTGGGAACACCGAGTGCTGAGGGCACCGTTCTTTTTGCTTTTTTATTGCGTGCTTCTGTGACGTCTTGTTTTTTTTTTCATTTGCACAACGTGTGGGTGGTTGCATTTACTGTAACTTACGTTCAACTGGAGCCTGCTGATAGAGCCAACGCCGAAGTGTAACACCAACAATATTGAGGTCACTACACGATATTGTACGCGGAATGATGACGGTGGTACGCGGTATACGTAATGATGCAAAATTTAGTCGCACAAGCTTCTAACCGCTTACTTATCACACCCGCATACAGCTGAATGACAACGCATCAATCAAGTGGCACCTTGTGGGCTGCAACGCGCGCAAAATGTGGCGCTCGCCCTCTTGTTTTTGTGAGCACTAGCACGCACGCATGCAGCGAACAACCACAAACGGAGTGATCAACGTACACGACGCGTGCGTGTATTGTTCATGGAAAGACTGCCGCGTACGTGCTGTATGCTGTAGCAATACATTCGGCGACTGCACAACATAGCAGCACGATACAGGTGCAGTCGTAAACAGCACATTCTCGCCATCGGCCGTACAATGCTGAATACGCCGGTTCTCGTCCGATCCCCGAAGCTAAGCAGCATTGGGCTCGGTCAGTACTTGGGAGGGAGACCACCTGGGAACACCGAGTGCTGATGGCACCGTTCTTTTTGCTTTTTTATTGCGTGCTTCTGTGACGTCTTGTTTTTTTTTTCATTTGCACAAAGTGTGGGTGGTTGCATTTACTGTAACTTACGTTTAACTGGAGCCTGCTGGTAGAGCCAACGCCGAAGTGTAACACCAACAATATTCAGGTCACTACACGATATTGTACGCGGAATGATGAAGGTGGTACGCGGTATACGTAATGATGCAAAATTTAGTCGCACAAGCTTCTAACCGCTTACTTATCCCACCCGCATACAGCTCAATGACAACGCATCAATAAAGGTGCACCTTGTGGGCTGCAACGCGCGGAAAATGTGGCGCTCGCCCTCTTGTTTTTGTGAGCACTAGCTCGCACGCATGCAGCGAACAACCACAAACGGAGTGATCAACGTACACGACGCGTGCGTGTATTGTTCACGGAAAGACTGCCGCGTACGTGCTGTATGCTGAAGCAATACATTCGGCGACTGCACAACATAGCAGCACGATACAGGTGCAGTCGTAAACAGCACATTCTCGCCATCGGCCATACCATGCTGAATGCGCTGGTTCTCGCCCGATCCCCGAAGCTAAGCAGCATTGGGCTCGGTCAGTACTTGGGAGGGAGACCACCTGGGAACACCGAGTGCTGATGGCACCGTTCCTTTTGCTTTTTTATTGCGTACTTCTGTGACGTCTTGTTTTTTTTTTTCATTTGCACAACGTGTGGGTGGTTGCATTTACTGTAACTTACGTTCAACTGGAGCCTGCTCGTAGAGCCAACGCCGAAGTGTAACACCAACAATATTCAGGCCACAACACGATATTGTACGCGGAATGATGACGGTGGTAAGCGGTATACGTAATGATGCAAAATTTTGTCGCACAAGCTTCTAACCGCTTACTTATCACACCCGCATACAGCTCAATGACAACGCATCAATAAAGTGGCACCTTGTGGGCTGCAGCGCGCACAAAATGTGGCGCTCGCCCTCTTGCTTTTGTGAGCACTAGCTCGCACGCATGCAGCGAACAACCACAAACGGGGTGATCAACGTACACGACGCATGCGTGTATTGTTCACGGAAAGACTGCCGCGTACGTGCTGTATGCTGTAGCAATACATTCGGCGACTGCACAACATAGCAGCACGATACAGGTGCAGTCGTAAACAGCACATTCTCGCCATCGGCCATACAATGCTGAATACGCCGGTTCTCGTCCGATCCCCGAAGCTAAGCAGCATTGGGCTCGGTCAGTACTTGGGAGGGAGGCCACCTGGGAACACCGAGTGCTGATGGCACCGTTCTTTTTGCTTTTTTATTGCGTGCTTCTGTGACGTCTTGCTTTTTTTTTTTCATTTGCACAACGTGTGGGTGGTTGCATTTACTGTAACTTACGTTCAACTGGAGCCTGCTGGTAGAGCCAACGCCGAAGTGTAACACCAACAATATTCAGGTCACTACACGATATTGAACGCGGAATGATGACGGTGGTACGCGGTATACGTAATGATGCAAAATTTAGCCGCACAAGCTTCTAACCGCTTACTTATCACACCCGCATACAGCTCAATGACAACGCATCAATAAAGTGGCACCTTGTGGGCTGCAGCGCGCGCAAAATGTGGCGCTCGCCCTCTTGCTTTTGTGAACACTAGCACGCACGCATGCAGCGAACAACCACAAACGGAGTGATCAACGTACACGACGCGTGCGTGTATTGTTCACGGAAGGACTGCCGCGTACGTGCTGTATGCTGTAGCAATACATTCGGCGACTGCACAACATAGCAGCACGATACAGGTGCAGTCGTAAACAGCACATTCTCGCCATCGGCCATAGAATGCTGAATACGCCGGTTCTCGTCCGATCCCCGAAGCTAAGCAGCACTGGGCTCGGTCAGTACTTGGGAGGTAGACCACCTGGGAACACCGAGTGCTGATAACACCGTTCTTTTTGCTTTTTATTGCGTGCTTCTGTGACGTCTTGTTTTTTTTTTCATTTGCACCACGTGTGGGTGGTTGCATTTACTGTAACTTATGTTCAACTGGAGCCTGCTGGTAGAGCCAACGCCGAAGTGTAACACCAACAATATTCAGGCCACTACACGATATTGTACGCGGAATGATGACGGTGGTAAGCGGTATACGTAATGATGCAAAATTTAGTCGCACAAGCTTCTAACCGCTTACTTATCACACCCGCATACAGCTCAATGACAACGCATCAATAAAGTGGCACCTTGTGGGCTGCTACGCGCGCAAAATGTGGCGCTCGCCCTCTTGTTTTTGTGAGCACTAGCACGCACGCATGCAGCGAACAGCCACAAACGGAGTGATCAACGTACAAGACGCGTGCGTGTATTGTTCACGGAAAGACTGCCGCGTACGTGCTGTATGCTGTAGCAATACATTCGGCGACTGCACAACATAGCAGCACGATACAGGTGCAGTCGTAAACAGCACATTCTCGCCATCGGCCATACCATGCTGAATACGCCGGTTCTCGCCCGATCCCCGAAGCTAAGCAGCATTGGGCTCGGTCAGTACTTGGGAGGGAGACCACCTGGGAACACCGAGTGCTGATGGCACCGTTCTTTTTGCTTTTTTATTGCGTACTTCTGTGACGTCTTGTTTTTTTTTCATTTGCACAACGTGTAAGTGGTTGCATTTACTGTAACTTACGTTCAACTGGAGCCTGCTGGTAGAGCCAACGCCGAAGTGTAACACCAACAATATTCAGGCCACAACACGATATTGTACGCGGAATGATGACGGTGGTACGCGGTATACGTAATGATGCAAAATTTAGCCGCACAAGCTTCTAACCGCTTACTTATCACACCCGCATACAGCTCAATGACAACGCATCAATAAAGTGGCACCTTGTGGGCTGCAGCGCGCGCAAAATGTGGCGCTCGCCCTCTTGCTTTTGTGAGCACTAGCACGCACGCATGCAGCGAACAACCACAAACGGAGTGATCAACGTACACGACGCGTGCGTGTATTGTTCACGGAAGGACTGCCGCGTACGTGCTGTATGCTGTAGCAATACATTCGGCGACTGCACAACATAGCAGCACGATACAGGTGCAGTCGTATACAGCACATTCTCGCCATCGGCCATAGAATGCTGAATACGCCGGTTCTCCTCCGATCCCCGAAGCTAAGCAGCATTGGGCTCGGTCAGTACTTGGGAGGGAGACCACCTGGGAACACCGAGTGCTGATGGCACCGTTCTTTTTGCTTTTTATTGCGTGCTTCTGTGACGTCTTGTTTTTTTTTTCATTTGCACAACGTGTGGGTGGTTGCATTTACTGTAACTTACGTTCAACTGGAGCCTGCTGGTAGAGCCAACACCGAAGTGTAACACCAACAATATTCAGGTCACTACACGATATTGTACGCGGAATGATGACGGTGGTACGCGGTATAAGTAATGATGCAAAATTTAGTCGCACAAGCTTCTAACCGCTTACCTATCACACCCGCATACAGCTCAATGACAACGCATCAATAAAGTGGCACCTTGTGGGCTGCAACGGGCGCAAAATGTGGCGCTCGCCCTCTTGTTTTTGTGAGCACTAGCACGCACGCATGCAGCGAACAACCACAAACGGAGTGATCAACATACACGACGCGTGCGTGTATTGTTCACGGAAAGACTGCCGCGTACGTGCTGTATGCTGTAGCAATACATTCGGCGACTGCACAACATAGCAGCACGATACAGGTGCAGTCGTAAACAGCACATTCTCGCCATCGGCCATACCATGCTGAATACGCCGGTTCTCGTCCGATCCCCGAAGCTAAGCAGCATTGGGCTCGGTCAGTACTTGGGAGGGAGACCACCTGGGAACACCGAGTGCTGATGGCGCCGTTCTTTTTGCTTTTTTCTGGCGTGCTTCTGTGACGTCTTGTTTTTTTTTCATTTGCACAACGTGTGGGTGGTTGCATTTACTGTAACTTACGTTCAACTGGAGCCTGCTGGTAGAGCCAACGCCGAAGTGTAACACCAACAATATTCAGGCCACTACACGATATTGTACGCGGAATGATGACGGTGGTAAGCGGTATACGTAATGATGCAAAATTTAGTCGCACAAGCTTCTAACCACTTACTTATCACACCCGCATACAGCTCAATGACAACGCATCAATAAAGTGGCACCTTGTGGGCTGCAACGCGCGCAAAATGTGGCGCTCGCCCTCTTGTTTTTGTGAGCACTAGCACGCACGCATGCAGCGAGCAACCGCAAACGGAGTAATCAACGTACACGACGCGTGCGTGTATTCTTCACGGAAAGACTGCCGCGTACGTGCTGTAGCAATACATTCGGCGACTACACAACATAGCAGCACGATACAGGTGCAGTCGTAAACAGCACATTCTCGCCATCGGCCATACAATGCTGAATACGCCGGTTCTCGTCCGATCCTCGAAGCTAAGCAGCATTGGGCTCGGTCAGTACTTGGGAGGGAGACCACCTGGGAACACCGAGTGCTGATGGCACCGTTCTTTTTGCTTTTTTATTGCGTTCTTCTCTGACGTCTTGTTTTTTTTTTCATTTGCACAACGTATGGGTGGTTGCATTTACTGTAACTTACGTTGAACTGGAGCCTGCTGGTAGAGCCAACGCCGAAGTGTAACACCAACAATATTCAGGTCACTACACGATATTGTACGCGGAATGATGAAGGTGGTACGCGGTATACGTAATGATGCAAAATTTAGTCGCACAAGCTTCTAACCGCTTACTTATCACACCCGCATACAGCTCAATGACAACGCATCAATAAAGGTGCACCTTGTGGGCTGCAACGCGCGCAAAATGTGGCGCTCGCCCTGTTGTTTTTGTGAGCACTAGCAAACACGCATGCAGCGAATAACCACAAACGGAGTGATCAACGTACACGACGCGTGCGTGTATTGTTCACGGAAAGACTGCCGCGTACGTGCTGTATGCTGTAGCAATACATTCGGCGACTGCACAACATAGCAGCACGATACAGGTGCAGTCGTAAACAGCACATTCTCGCCATCGGCCATACCATGCTGAATACGCCGGTTCTCGTCCGATCGCCGAAGCTAAGCAGCATTGGGCTCGGTCAGTACTTGGGAGGGAGACCACCTGGGAACACCGAGTGCTGATGGCACCGTTCTTTTTGCTTTTTTATAGCGTGCTTCTGTGACGTCTTGTTGTTTTTTCATTTGCATAACGTGTGGGTGGTTGCATTTACTGTAATTTACGTTCAACTGGAGCCTGCTGGTAGAGCCAACGCCGAAGTGTAACACCAACAATACTCAGGCCGCAACACGATATTGTACGCGGAATGATGACGGTTGTAAGCGGTATACGTAATGATGCAAAATTTAGTCGCACAAGTTTCTAACCGCTTACTTATCACACCCGCATACAGCTCAATGACAACGCATCAATAAAGTGGCACCTTGTGGGCTGCAGCGCGCGCAAAATGTGGCACTCGCCCTCTTGCTTTTGTGAGCACTAGCACGCACGCATGCAGCGAACAACCACAAACGGAGTGATCAACGTACACGACGCGTTCGTGTATTGTTCATGGAAAGACTGCCGCGTACGTGCTGTATGCTGTAGCGATACATTCGGCGACTGCACAACATAGCGGCACGATACAGGTGCAGTCGTAAACAGCACATTCTCGCCATCGGCCATACAATGCTGAATACGCCGGTTCTCGTCCGATCTCCGAAGCTAAGCAGCATTGGGCTCGGTCAGTACTTGGGAGGGAGACCACCTGGGAACACCGAGTGCTGATGGCACCGTTCTTTTTGCTTTTTTATTGCGTGCTTCTGTGACGTCTTGTTTTTTTTTCATTTGCACAACGTGTGGGTGTTTGCATTTACTGTAACTTACGTTCAACTGGAGCCTGCTGGTAGAGCCAACGCCGAAGTGTAACACCAACAATATTCAGGTCACTACACGATATTGTACGCGGAATGATGACGGTGGTACGCGGTATACGTAATGATGCAAAATTTAGTCGCACAAGCTTCTAACCGCTTTCTTATCACACCCGCATACAGCTCAATGACAACGCATCAATAAAGTGGCACCTTGTGGGCTGCAACGGGCGCAAAATGTGGCGCTCGCCCTCGTGTTTTTGTGAGCACTAGCACGCACGCATGCAGCGAACAACCACAAACGGAGTGATCAACGTACACGACGCGTTTGTGTATTGTTCACGGAAAGACTGCCGCGTACGTGCTGTATGCTGTAGCGATACATTCGGCAACTGCACAACATAGCAGCACGATACAGGTGCAGTCGTAAACAGCACATTCTCGCCATCGGCCATACAATGCTGAATACGCCGGTTCTGTTCCGATCCCCGAAGCTAAGCAGCATTGGGCTCGGTCAGTACTTGGGAGGGAGACCACCTGGGAACACCGAGTGCTGATGGCACCGTTCTTTTTGCTTTTTTATTGCGTGCTTCTGTGACGTCTTGTTCTTTTTTTCATTTGCACAAAGTGTGGGTGGTTGCATTTACTGTAACTTACGTTTAACTGGAGCCTGCTGGTAGAGCCAACGCCGAAGTGTAACACCAACAATATTCAGGTCACTACACGATATTGTACGCGGAATGATGAAGGTGGTACGCGGTATACGTAATGATGCAAAATTTAGTCGCACAAGCTTCTAACCGCTTACTTATCCCACCCGCATACAGCTCAATGACAACGCATCAATAAAGGTGCACCTTGTGGGCTGCAACGCGCGCAAAATGTGGCGCTCGCCCTCTTGTTTTTGTGAGCACTAGCTCGCACGCATGCAGCGAACAACCACAAACGGAGTGATCAACGTACACGACGCGTGCGTGTATTGTTCACGGAAAGACTGCCGCGTACGTGCTGTATGCTGTAGCAATACATTCGGCGACTGCACAACATAGCAGCACGATACAGGTGCAGTCGTAAACAGCACATTCTCGCCATCGGCCATACCATGCTGAATACGCTGGTTCTCGCCCGATCCCCGAAGCTAAGCAGCATTGGGCTCGGTCAGTACTTGGGAGGGAGACCACCTGGGAACACCGAGTGCTGATGGCACCGTTCCTTTTCCTTTTTTATTGCGTACTTCTGTGACGTCTTGTTTTTTTTTTCATTTGCACAACGTGTGGGTGGTTGCATTTACTGTAACTTACGTTCAACTGGAGCCTGCTGGTAGAGCCAACGCCGAAGTGTAACACCAACAATATTCAGGCCACAACACGATATTGTACGCGGAATGATGACGGTGGTACGCGGTATACGTAATGATGCAAAATTTAGCCGCACAAGCTTCTAACCGCTTACTTATCACACCCGCATACAGCTCAATGACAACCCATCAATAAAGTGGCAACTTGTGGGCTGCAGCGCGCGCAAAATGTGGCGCTCGCCCTCTTGCTTTTGTGAGCACTAGCACGCACGCATGCAGCGAACAACCACAAACGGAGTGATCAACGTACACGACGCGTGCGTGTATTGTTCACGGAAGGACTGCCGCGTACGTGCTGTATGCTGTAGCAATACATTCGGCGACTGCACAACATAGCAGCACGATACAGGTGCAGTCGTAAACAGCACATTCTCGCCATCGGCCATAGAATGCTGAATACGCCGGTTCTCCTCCGATCCCCGAAGCTAAGCAGCATTGGGCTCGGTCAGTACTTGGGAGGGAGACCACCTGGGAACACCGAGTGCTGATGGCACCGTTCTTTTTGCTTTTTTATTGCGTGCTTCTGTGACGTCTTGTTTTTTTTTTCATTTGCACAACGTGTGGGTGGTTGCATTTACTGTAACTTACGTTCAACTGGAGCCTGCTGGTAGAGCCAACACCGAAGTGTAACACCAACAATATTCAGGTCACTACACGATATTGTACGCGGAATGATGACGGTGGTACGCGGTATACGTAATGATGCAAAATTTAGTCGCACAAGCTTCTAACCGCTTACCTATCACACCCGCATACAGCTCAATGACAACGCATCAATAAAGTGGCACCTTGTGGGCTGCAACGGGCGCAAAATGTGGCGCTCCCCCTCTTGTTTTTGTGAGCACTAGCACGCACGCATGCAGCGAACAACCACAAACGGAGTGATCAACGTACACGACGCGTGCGTGTATTGTTCACGGAAAGACTGCCGCGTACGTGCTGTATGCTGTAGCAATACATTCGGCGACTGCACAACATAGCAGCACGATACAGGTGCAGTCGTAAACAGCACATTCTCGCCATCGGCCATACCATGCTGAATACGCCGGTTCTCGTCCGATCCCCGAAGCTAAGCAGCATTGGGCTCGGTCAGTACTTGGGAGGGAGACCACCTGGGAACACCGAGTGCTGATGGCGCCGTTCTTTTTGCTTTTTTCTGGCGTGCTTCTGTGACGTCTTGTTTTTTTTTCATTTGCACAACGTGTGGGTGGTTGCATTTACTGTAACTTACGTTCAACTGGAGCCTGCTGGTAGAGCCAACGCCGAAGTGTAACACCAACAATATTCAGGCCACTACACGATATTGTACGCGGAATGATGACGGTGGTAAGCGGTATACGTAATGATGCAAAATTTAGTCGCACAAGCTTCTAACCACTTACTTATCACACCCGCATACAGCTCAATGACAACGCATCAATAAAGTGGCACCTTGTGGGCTGCAACGCGCGCAAAATGTGGCGCTCGCCCTCTTGTTTTTGTGAGCACTAGCACGCACGCATGCAGCGAGCAACCGCAAACGGAGTAATCAACGTACACGACGCGTGCGTGTATTCTTCACGGAAAGACTGCCGCGTACGTGCTGTAGCAATACATTCGGCGACTGCACAACATAGCAGCACGATACAGGTGCAGTCGTAAACAGCACATTCTCGCCATCGGCCATACAATGCTGAATACGCCGGTTCTCGTCCGATCCTCGAAGCTAAGCAGCATTGGGCTCGGTCAGTACTTGGGAGGGAGACCACCTGGGAACACCGAGTGCTGATGGCACCGTTCTTTTTGCTTTTTTATTGCGTGCTTCTCTGACGTCTTGTTTTTTTTTTCATTTGCACAACGTGTGGGTGGTTGCATTTACTGTAACTTACGTTCAAATGGAGCCTGCCGGTAGAGCCAACGCCGAAGTGTAACACTAACAATATTCAGGCCACTACACGATATTGTACGCGGAATGATGAAGGTGGTACGCGGTATACGTAATGATGCAAAATTTAGTCGCACAAGCTTCTAACCGCTTACTTATCACACCCGCATACAGCTCAATGACAACGCATCAATAAAGGTGCACCTTGTGGGCTGCAACGCGCGCAAAATGTGGCGCTCGCCCTCTTGTTTTTGTGAGCACTAGCAAACACGCATGCAGCGAATAACCACAAACGGAGTGATCAACGTACACGACGCGTGCGTGTATTGTTCACGGAAAGACTGCCGCGTACGTGTTGTATGCTGTAGCAATACATTCGGCGACTGCACAACATAGCAGCACGATACAGGTGCAGTCGTAAACAGCACATTCTCGCCATCGGCCATACCATGCTGAATACGCCGGTTCTCGTCCGATCGCCGAAGCTAAGCAGCATTGGGCTCGGTCAGTACTTGGGAGGGAGACCACCTGGGAACACCGAGTGCTGATGGCACCGTTCTTTTTGCTTTTTTATAGCGTGCTTCTGTGACGTCTTGTTGTTTTTTCATTTGCATAACGTGTGGGTGGTTGCATTTACTGTAATTTACGTTCAACTGGAGCCTGCTGGTAGAGCCAACGCCGAAGTGTAACACCAACAATATTCAGGTCACTACACGATATTGTACGCGGAATGATGACGGTGGTACGCGGTATACGTAATGATGCAAAATTTAGTCGCACAAGCTTCTAACCGCTTACTTATCACACCCGCATACAGCTCAATGACAACGCATCAATAAAGTGGCACCTTGTGGGCTGCAACGGGCGCAAAATGTGGCGCTCGCCCTCGTGTTTTTGTGAGCACTAGCACGCACGCATGCAGCGAACAACCACAAACGGAGTGATCAACGTACACGACGCGTTTGTGTATTGTTCACGGAAAGACTGCCGCGTACGTGCTGTATGCTGTAGCGATACATTCGGCAACTGCACAACATAGCAGCACGATACAGGTGCAGTCGTAAACAGCACATTCTCGCCATCGGCCATACAATGCTGAATACGCCGGTTCTGTTCCGATCCCCGAAGCTAAGCAGCATTGGGCTCGGTCAGTACTTGGGAGGGAGACCACCTGGGAAGACCGAGTGCTGATGGCACCGTTCTTTTTGCTTTTTTATTGCGTGCTTCTGTGACGTCTTGTTTTTTTTTTTTCATTTGCACAAAGTGTGGGTGGTTGCATTTACTGTAACTTACGTTTAACTGGAGCCTGCTGGTAGAGCCAACGCCGAAGTGTAACACCAACAATATTCAGGTCACTACACGATATTGTACGCGGAATGATGAAGGTGGTACGCGGTATACGTAATGATGCAAAATTTAGTCGCACAAGCTTCTAACCGCTTACTTATCCCACCCGCATACAGCTCAATGACAACGCATCAATAAAGGTGCACCTTGTGGGCTGCAACGCGCGCAAAATGTGGCGCTCGCCCTCTTGTTTTTGTGAGCACTAGCTCGCACGCATGCAGCGAACAACCACAAACGGAGTGATCAACGTACACGACGCGTGCGTGTATTGTTCACGGAAAGACTGCCGCGTACGTGCTGTATGCTGTAGCAATACATTCGGCGACTGCACAACATAGCAGCACGATACAGGTGCAGTCGTAAACAGCACATTCTCGCCATCGGCCATACCATGCTGAATACGCTGGTTCTCGCCCGATCCCCGAAGCTAAGCAGCATTGGGCTCGGTCAGTACTTGGGAGGGAGACCACCTGGGAACACCGAGTGCTGATGGCACCGTTCCTTTTGCTTTTTTATTGCGTACTTCTGTGACGTCTTGTTTTTTTTTCATTTGCACAACGTGTGGGTGGTTGCATTTACTGTAACTTACGTTCAACTGGAGCCTGCTGGTAGAGCCAACGCCGAAGTGTAACACCAACAATATTCAGGCCACAACACGATATTGTACGCGGAATGATGACGGTGGTACGCGGTATACGTAATGATGCAAAATTTAGCCGCACAAGCTTCTAACCGCTTACTTATCACACCCGCATACAGCTCAATGACAACCCATCAATAAAGTGGCACCTTGTGGGCTGCAACGCGCGCAAAATGTGGCGCTCGCCCTCTTGTTTTTGTGAGCACTAGCACGCACGCATGCAGCGAGCAACCGCAAACGGAGTAATCAACGTACACGACGCGTGCGTGTATTCTTCACGGAAAGACTGCCGCGTACGTGCTGTAGCAATACATTCGGCGACTGCACAACATAGCAGCACGATACAGGTGCAGTCGTAAACAGCACATTCTCGCCATCGGCCATACAATGCTGAATACGCCGGTTCTCGTCCGATCCTCGAAGCTAAGCAGCATTGGGCTCGGTCAGTACTTGGGAGGGAGACCACCTGGGAACACCGAGTGCTGATGGCACCGTTCTTTTTGCTTTTTTATTGCGTGCTTCTCTGACGTCTTGTTTTTTTTTTCATTTGCACAACGTGTGGGTGGTTGCATTTACTGTAACTTACGTTCAACTGGAGCCTGCTGGTAGAGCCAACGCCGAAGTGTAACACCAACAATATTCAGGTCACTACACGATATTGTACGCGGAATGATGAAGGTGGTACGCGGTATACGTAATGATGCAAAATTTAGTCGCACAAGCTTCTAACCGCTTACTTATCACACCCGCATACAGCTCAATGACAACGCATCAATAAAGGTGCACCTTGTGGGCTGCAACGCGCGCAAAATGTGGCGCTCGCCCTCTTGTTTTTGTGAGCACTAGCAAACACGCATGCAGCGAATAACCACAAACGGAGTGATCAACGTACACGACGCGTGCGTGTATTGTTCACGGAAAGACTGCCGCGTACGTGCTGTATGCTGTAGCAATACATTCGGCGACTGCACAACATAGCAGCACGATACAGGTGCAGTCGTAAACAGCACATTCTCGCCATCGGCCATACCATGCTGAATACGCCGGTTCTCGTCCGATCGCCGAAGCTAAGCAAAATTGGGCTCGGTCAGTACTTGGGAGGGAGACCACCTGGGAACACCGAGTGCTGATGGCACCGTTCTTTTTGCTTTTTTATAGCGTGCTTCTGTGACGTCTTATTGTTTTTTCATTTGCATAACGTGTGGGTGGTTGCATTTACTGTAATTTACGTTCAACTGGAGCCTGCTGGTAGAGCCAACGCCGAAGTGTAACACCAACAATACTCAGGCCGCAACACGATATTGTACGCGGAATGATGACGGTTGTGAGCGGTATACGTAATGATGCAAAATTTAGTCGCACAAGTTTCTAACCGCTTACTTATCACACCCGCATACAGCTCAATGACAACGCATCAATAAAGTGGCACCTTGTGGGCTGCAGCGCGCGCAAAATGTGGCACTCGCCCTCTTGCTTTTGTGAGCACTAGCACGCACGCATGCAGCGAACAACCACAAACGGAGTGATCAACGTACACGACGCGTTCGTGTATTGTTCATGGAAAGACTGCCGCGTACGTGCTGTATGCTGTAGCGATACATTCGGCGACTGCACAACATAGCGGCACGATACAGGTGCAGTCGTAAACAGCACATTCTCGCCATCGGCCATACAATGCTGAATACGCCGGTTCTCGTCCGATCTCCGAAGCTAAGCAGCATTGGGCTCGGTCAGTACTTGGGAGGGAGACCACCTGGGAACACCGAGTGCTGATGGCACCGTTCTTTTTGCTTTTTTATTGCGTGCTTCTGTGACGTCTTGTTTTTTTTTCATTTGCACAACGTGTGGGTGTTTGCATTTACTGTAACTTACGTTCAACTGGAGCCTGCTGGTAGAGCCAACGCCGAAGTGTAACACCAACAATATTCAGGTCACTACACGATATTGTACGCGGAATGATGACGGTGGTACGCGGTATACGTAATGATGCAAAATTTAGTCGCACAAGCTTCTAACCGCTTACTTATCACACCCGCATACAGCTCAATGACAACGCATCAATAAAGTGGCACCTTGTGGGCTGCAACGGGCGCAAAATGTGGCGCTCGCCCTCGTGTTTTTGTGAGCACTAGCACGCACGCATGCAGCGAACAACCACAAACGGAGTGATCAACGTACACGACGCGTTCGTGTATTGTTCACGGAAAGACTGCCGCGTACGTGCTGTATGCTGTAGCGATACATTCGGCAACTGCACAACATAGCAGCACGATACAGGTGCAGTCGTAAACAGCACATTCTAGCCATCGGCCATACAATGCTGAATACGCCGGTTCTCGTCCGATCGCCGAAGCTAAGCAGCATTGGGCTCGGTCAGTACTTGGGAGGGAGACCACCTGGGAACACCGAGTGCTGATGGCACCGTTCTTTTTGCTTTTTTATAGCGTGCTTCTGTGACGTCTTGTATTTTTTTCATTTGCACAACGTGTGGGTGGTTGCATTTACTGTAACTTACGTTCAACTGGAGCCTGCTGGTAGAGCCAACGCCGAAGTGTAACACCAACAATATTCAGGCCACTACACGATATTGTACGCGGAATGATGACGGTGGTAAGCGGTATACGTAATGATGCAAAATTTAGTCGCACAAGCTTCTAACCGCTTACTTATCACACCCGCATACAGCTCAATGACAACGCATCAATAAAGTGGCACCTTGTGGGCTGGAACGCGCGCAAAATGTGGCGCTCGCCCTCTTGTTTTTGTGAGCACTAGCACGCACGCATGCAGCGAACAACCACAAACGGAGTGATCAACGTACACGACGCGTGCGTGTATTGTTCACGGAAAGACCGCCGCGTACGTGCTGTATGCTGTAGCAATACATTCGGCGACTGCACAACATAGCAGCAGGATACAGGTGCAGTAGTAAATAGCACATTCTCGCCATCGGCCATACCATGCTCAATACGCCGGTTCTCGTCCGATCCCCGAAGCTAAGCAGCATTGGGCTCGGTCAGTACTTGGCTGGGAGACCACCTGGGAACACCGAGTGCTGATAACACCGTTCTTTTTGCTTTTTGATTGCGTGCTTCTGTGACGTCTTGTATTTTTTTCATTTGCACAACGTGTGGGTGGTTGCATTTACTGTAACTTACGTTCAACTGGAGCCTGCTGGTAGAGCCAACGCCGAAGTGTAACACCAACAATATTCAGGCCACTACACGATATTGTACGCGGAATGATGACGGTGGTAAGCGGTATACGTAATGATGCAAAATTTAGTCGCACAAGCTTCTAACTGCTTACTTATCACACCCGCATACACCTCAATGACAACGCATCAATAAAGTGGCACCTTGTGGGCTGCAACGCGCGCAAAATGTGGCGCTCGCCCTCTTGCTTTTGTGAGCACTAGCACGCACGCATGCAGAGAACAAACACAAACGGAGTGATCAACGTACACGATGCGTGCGTGTATTGTTTACGGAAAGACTGCCGCGTACGTGCTGTATGCTATAGCAATACATTCGGCGACTGCACAACATAGCAGCACGATACAGGTGCAGTCGTAAACAGCACATTCTCGCCATTGGCCATACAATGCTGAATACACCGGTTCTCGTCCGATCCCCGAAGCTAAGCAGCATTGGGCTCGGTCAGTACTTGGGAGGGAGACCACCTGGGAACACCGAGTGCTGATGGCACCGTTCTTTTTGCTTTTTTATTGCGTGCTTCTGTGACGTCTTGTTTTTTTTTTCATTTGCACAACGTGTGGGTGGTTGCATTTACTGTAACTTATATTCAACTGGAGCCTTCTGGTAGAGCCAACGCCGAAGTGTAACACCAACAATATTCAGTCCACTACATGATATTGTACGCGGAATGATGACGGTGGGAAGCGGTATACGTAATGATGCAAAATTTAGTCGCACAAGCTTCTAACCGCTTACTTATCACACCCGCATACAGCTCAATGACAACGCATCAATAAAGTGGCACCTTGTGGGCTGCTACGCGCGCAAAATGTGGCGCTCGCCCTCTTGTTTTTGTGAGCACTAGCACGCACGCATGCAGCGAACAACCACAAACGGAGTGATCAACGTACACGACGCGTGCGTGTATTGTTCACGGAAAGACTGCCGCGTACGTGCTGTATGCTGTAGCAATACATTCAGCGACTGCACAACATAGCAGCACGATACAGGTGCAGTCGTAAACAGCACATTCTCGCCATTGGCCATACAATGCTGAATACACCGGTTCTCGACCGATCCCCGAAGCTAAGCAGCATTGGGCTCGGTCAGTACTTGGGAGGGAGACCACCTGGGAACACCGAGTGCTGATGGCACCGTTCTTTTTGCTTTTTTATTGCGTGCTTCTGTGACGTCTTGTTTTTTTTTCATTTGCACAACGTGTGGGTGGTTGCATTTACTGTAACTTATATTCAACTGGAGCCTGCTGGTAGAGCCAACGCCGAAGTGTAACACCAACAATATTCAGGCCACTACACGATATTGTACGCGGAATGATGACGGTGGTAAGCGGTATACGTATGATGCAAAATTTAGTCGCACAAGCTTCTAACCGCTTACTTATCACACCCGCATACAGCTCAATGACAACGCATCAATAAAGTGGCACCTTGTGGGCTGCTACGCGCGCAAAATGTAGCGCTCGCCCTCTTGTTTTTGTGAGCACTAGCACGCACGCATGCAGCGAACAACCACAAACGGAGTGATCAACGTACACGACGCGTGCGTGTATTGTTCACGGAAAGACTGCCGCGTACGTGCTGTATGCTGTAGCAATACGTTCGGCGACTGCACAACATAGCAGCACGATACAGGTGCAGTCGTAAACAACACATTCTTGCCATCGGCCATACCATGCTGAATACGCCGGTTCTCGTCCGGTCCCCGAAGCTAAGCAGCATTGGGCTCGGTCAGTACTTGGGAGGGAGACCACCTGGGAACACCGAGTGCTGATGGCGCCGTTCTTTTTGCTTTTTTCTGGCGTGCTTCTGTGACGTCTTGTTTTTTTTTTTCATTTGCACAACGTGTGGGTGGTTGCATTTACTGTAACTTACGTTCAACTGGAGCCTGCTGGTAGAGCCAACGCCGAAGTGTAACACAAACAATATTCAGGCCACTACACGATATTGTACGCGGAATGATGACGGTGGTAAGCGGTATACGTAATGATGCAAAATTTAGTCGCACAAGCTTCTAACCGCTTACTTATCACACCCGCATACAGCTCAATGACAACGCATCAATAAAGTGGCACCTTGTGGGCTGGAACGCGCGCAAAATGTGGCGCTCGCCCTCTTGTTTTTGTGAGCACTAGCACGCACGCATGCAGCGAACAACCACAAACGGAGTGATCAACGTACACGACGCGTGCGTGTATTGTTCACGGAAAGACCGCCGCGTACGTGCTGTATGCTGTAGCAATACATTCGGCGACTGCACAACATAGCAGCAGGATACAGGTGCAGTAGTAAATAGCACATTCTCGCCATCGGCCATACCATGCTCAATACGCCGGTTCTCGTCCGATCCCCGAAGCTAAGCAGCATTGGGCTCGGTCAGTACTTGGCTGGGAGACCACCTGGGAACACCGAGTGCTGATAACACCGTTCCTTTTGCTTTTTGATTGCGTGCTTCTGTGACGTCTTGTTTTTTTTTTCATTTGCACAACGTGTGGGTGGTTGCATTTACTGTAACTTATATTCAACTGGAGCCTGCTGGTAGAGCCAACGCCGAAGTGTAACAGCAACAATATTCAGGCCACTACACGATATTGTACGCGGAATGGTGACGGTGGTAAGCGGTATTACGTATCATGCAAAATTTAGTCGCACAAGCTTCTAACCGCTTACTTATCACACCCGCATACAGCTCAATGACAACGCATCAATAAAGTGGCACCTTGTGGGCTGCTACGCGCGCAAAATGTGGCGCTCGCCCTCTTGTTTTTGTGAGCACTAGCACGCACGCATGCAGCGAACAACCACAAACGGAGTGATCAACGTACACGACGCGTGCGTGTATTGTTCACGGAAAGACTGCCGCGTACGTGCTGTATGCTGTAGCAATACGTTCCGCGACTGCACAACATAGCAGCACGATACAGGTGCAGTCGTAAACAGCACATTCTCGCCATCGGCCATACCATGCTGAATACGCCGGTTCTCGTCCGATCCCCGAAGCTAAGCAGCATTGGGCTTGGTCAGTACTTGGGAGGGAGACCACCTGGGAACACCTAGTGCTGATGGCACCGTTCTTTTTGCTTTTTTATTGCGTGCTTCTGTGACGTCTTGTTTTTTTTTTCATTTGCACAACGTGTGGGTGGTTGCATTTACTGTAACTTATATTCAACTGGAGCCTTCTGGTAGAGCCAACGCCGAAGGGTACCACCAACAATATTCAGGCCACTACACGATATTGTACGCGGAATGATGACGGTGGTAAGCGGTATACGTAATGATGCAAAATTTAGTCGCACAAGCTTCTAACCGCTTACTTATCACACCCGCATACAGCTCAATGACAACGCATCAATAAAGTGGCACCTTGTGGGCTGCTACGCGCGCAAAATGTGGCGCTCGCCCTCTTGTTTTTGTGAGCACTAGCACGCACGCATGCAGCGAACAACCACAAACGGAGTGATCAACGTACACGACGCGTGCGTGTATTGTTCACGGAAAGACTGCCGCGTACGTGCTGTATGCTGTAGCAATACATTCAGCGACTGCACAACATAGCAGCACGATACAGGTGCAGTCGTAAACAGCACATTCTCGCCATCGGCCATACCATGCTGAATACGCCGGTTCTCGTCCGATCCCCGAAGCTAAGCAGCATTGGGCTCGGTCAGTACTTGGTAGGGAGACCACCTGGGAACACCGAGTGCTGATGGCACCGTTCTTTTTGCTTTTTTATTGCGTGCTTCTGAGACGTCTTGTTTTTTTTTTCATTTGCACAACGTGTGGGTGGTTGCATTTACTGTAACTTATATTCAACTGGAGCCTGCTGGTAGAGCCAACGCCGAAGTTTAACACTAACAATATTCAGGCCACAACACGATATTGTACGCGGAATGATGACGGTGGTAAGCGGTATACGTAATGATGCAAAATTTAGTCGCACAAGCTTCTAACCGCTTACTTATCACACCCGCATACAGCTCAATGACAACGCATCAATAAAGTGGCACCTTGTGGGCTGCAGCGCGCGCAAAATGTGGCGCTCGCCCTCTTGCTTTTGTGAGCACTAGCACGCACGCATGCAGCGAACAACCACAAACGGAGTGATCAACGTACACGATGCGTGCGTGTATTGTTTACGGAAAGACTGCCGCGAACGTGCTGTATGCTATAGCAATACATTCGGCGACTGCACAACATAGCAGCACGATACAGGTGCAGTCGTAAACAGCACATTCTCGCCATCGGCCATACCATGCTGAATACGCCGGTTCTCGTCGCTCCCCGAAGCTAAGCAGCATTGGGCTCGGTCAGTACTTGGGAGGGAGACCACCTGGGAACACCGAGTGCTGATGGCACCGTTCTTTTTGCTTTTTGATTGCGTGCTTCTGTGACGTCTTGTTTTTTTTCATTTGCACAACGTGTGGGTGGTTGCATTTACTGTAACTTATATTCAAGTGGAGCCTGCTGGTAGAGCCAACGCCGAAGTGTAACACCAACAATATTCAGGCCACTACACGATATTGTACGCGGAATGATGACGGTGGTAAGCGGTATACGTAATGATGCAAAATTTAGTCGCACAAGCTTCTAACTGCTTACTTATCACACCCGCATACACCTCAATGACAACGCATCAATAAAGTGGCACCTTGTGGGCTGCAGCGCGCGCAAAATGTGGCGCTCGCCCTCTTGTTTTTGTGAGCACTAGCACGCACGCATGCAGCGAACAACCACAAACGGAGTGATCAAAGTACACGATGCGTGCATGTATTGTTTACGGAAAGACTTCCGCGTACGTGCTGTATGCTATAGCAATACATTCGGCGACTGCACAACATAGCAGCACGATACAGGTGCAGTCGTAAACAGCACATTCTCGCCATTGGCCATACAATGCTGAATACACCGGTTCTCGTCCGATCCCCGAAGCTAAGCAGCATTGGGCTCGGTCAGTACTTGGGAGGGAGACCACCTGGGAACACCGAGTGCTGATGGCACCGTTCTTTTTGCTTTTTTATTGCGTGCTTCTGCGACGTCTTGTTTTTTTTTTCATTTGCACAACGTGTGGGTGGTTGCATTTACTGTAACTTATATTGAACTGGAGCCTTCTGGTAGAGCCAACGCCGAAGTGTAACACCAACAATATTCAGGCCACTACATGATATTGTACGCGGAATGATGACGGTGGGAAGCGGTATACGTAATGATGCAAAATTTAGTCGCACAAGCTTCTAACCGCTTACTTATCACACCCGCATACAGCTCAATGACAACGCATCAATAAAGTGGCACCTTGTGGGCTGCTACGCGCGCAAAATGTGGCGCTCGCCCTCTTGTTTTTGTGAGCACTAGCACGCACGCATGCAGCGAACAACCACAAACGGAGTGATCAACGTACACGACGCGTGCGTGTATTGTTCACGGAAAGACTGCCGCGTACGTGCTGTATGCTGTAGCAATACATTCAGCGACTGCACAACATAGCAGCACGATACAGGTGCAGTCGTAAACAGCACATTCTCGCCATTGGCCATACAATGCTGAATACACCGGTTCTCGTCCGATCCCCGAAGCTAAGCAGCATTGGGCTCGGTCAGTACTTGGGAGGGAGACCACCTGGGAACACCGAGTGCTGATGGCACCGTTCTTTTTGCTTTTTTATTGCGTGCTTCTGTGACGTCTTGTTTTTTTTTCATTTGCACAACGTGTGGGTGGTTGCATTTACTGTAACTTATATTCAACTGGAGCCTGCTGGTAGAGCCAACGCCGAATTGTAACACCAACAATATTCAGGCCACTACACGATATTGTACGCGGAATGATGACGGTGGTAAGCGGTATACGTATGATGCAAAATTTAGTCGCACAAGCTTCTAACCGCTTACTTATCACACCCGCATACAGCTCAATGACAACGCATCAATAAAGTGGCACCTTGTGGGCTGCTACGCGCGCAAAATGTAGCGCTCGCCCTCTTGTTTTTGTGAGCACTAGCACGCACGCATGCAGCGAACAACCACAAACGGAGTGATCAACGTACACGACGCGTGCGCGTATTGTTCACGGAAAGACTGCCGCGTACGTGCTGTATGCTGTAGCAATACGTTCGGCGACTGCACAACATAGCAGCACGATACATGTGCAGTCGTAAACAGCACATTCTCGCCATCGGCCATACCATGCTGAATACGCCGGTTCTCGTCCGATCCCCGAAGCTAAGCAGCATTGGGCTCGGTCAGTACTTGGAGGGAGACCACCTGGGAACACCTAGTGCTGATGGCACCGTTCTTTTTGCTTTTTTATTGCGTGCTTCTGTGACGTCCTGTTTTTTTTTTCATTTGCACAACGTGTGGGTGGTTGCATTTACTGTAACTTATATTCAACTGGAGCCTGCTGGTAGAGCCAACGCCGAAGTGTAACACCAACAATATTCAGGCCACTACACGATATTGTACGCGGAATGATGACGGTGGTAAGCGGTATACGTATGATGCAAAATTTAGTCGCACAAGCTTCTAACCGATTACTTATCACACCCGCATACAGCTCAATGACAACGCATCAATAAAGTGGCACCTTGTGGGCTGCTACGCGCGCAAAATGTGGCGCTCGCCCTCTTGTTTTTGTGAGCACTAGCACGCACGCATGCAGCGAACAACCACAAACGGAGTGATCAACGTACACGACGCGTGCGTGTATTGTTAACGGAAAGACTGCCGCGTACGTGCTGTATGCTGTAGCAATACGTTCGGCGACTGCACAACATAGCAGCACGATACAGGTGCAGTCGTAAACAGCACATTCTCGCCATCGGCCATACCATGCTGAATACGCCGGTTCTCGTCCGATCCCCGAAGCTAAGCAGCATTGGGCTCGGTCAGTACTTGGGAGGGAGACCACCTGGGAACACCTAGTGCTGATGGCACCGTTCTTTTTGCTTTTTTATTGCGTGCTTCTGTGACGTCTTGTTTTTTTTTTCATTTGCACAACGTGTGGGTGGTTGCATTTACTGTAACTTACGTTCAACTGGAGCCTGCTGGTAGAGCCAACGCCGAAGTGTAACACCAACAATATTCAGGCCACTACACGATATTGTACGCGGAATGATGACGGTGGTAAGCGGTATATGTAATGATGCAAAATTTAGTCGCACAAGCTTCTAACCGCTTACTTATCACACCCGCATACAGCTCAATGACAACGCATCAATAAAGTGGCACCTTGTGGGCTGCAACGCGCGCAAAATGTGGCGCTCGCCCTCTTGTTTTTGTGAGCACTAGCACGCACGGATGCAGCGAACAACCACAAACGGAGTGATCAACGTACACGACGCGTGCGTGTATTGTTCACGGAAAGACTGCCGCGTACGTGCTGTATGCTGTAGCAATACATTCGGCGACTGCACAACATAGCAGCACGATACAGGTGCAGTCGTAAACAGCACATTCTCGTCATCGGCATACCATGCTGAATACGCCGGTTCTCGTCTGATCCCCGAAGCTAAGCAGCATTGGGCTCGGTCAGTACTTGGTTGGGAGACCACCTGGGAATACCGAGTGCTGATAACACCGTTCTTTTTGCTTTTTATTGCGTGCTTCTGTGACGTCTTGTTTTTTTTTTAATTTGCACAACGTGTGGGTGGTTGCATTTACTGTAACTTATATTCAACTGGAGCCTGCTGGTAGAGCCAACGCCGAAGTTTAACACTAACAATATTCAGGCCACAACACGATATTGTAAGCGGAATGATGACGGTGGTAAGCGGTATACGTAATGACGCAAAATTTAGTCGCACAAGCTTCTAACCGCTTACTTATCACACCCGCATACACCTCAATGACAACGCATCAATAAAGTGGCACCTTGTGGGCTGCAGCGCGCGCAAAATGTGGCGCTCGCCCTCTTGCTTTTGTGAGCACTAGCACGCACGCATGCAGCGAACAACCACAAACGGAGTGATCAACGTACACGATGCGTGCGTGTATTGTTTACGGAAAGACTGCCGCGTACGTGCTGTATGCTGTAGCAATACATTCGGCGACTGCACAACATAGCAGCACGATACAGGTGCAGTCGTAAACAGCACATTCTAGCCATCGGCCATACCATGCTGAATACGCCGGTTCTCGTCCGATCCCCGAAGCTGAGCAGCATTGGGCTCGGTCAGTACTTGGGAGGGAGACCACCTGGGAACACCGAGTGCTGATGGCACCGTTCTTCTTGCTTTTTTATTGCGTGCTTCTGTGACGTCTTGTTTTTTTTTTCATTTGCACAACGTGTGGGTGGTTGCATTTACTGTAACTTACGTTCAACTGGAGCCTGCTGGTAGAGCCAACGCCGAAGTGTAACACCAACAATATTCAGGCCACTACACGATATTGTACGCGGAATGATGACGGAGGTAAGCGGTATACGTAATGATTCAAAATTTAGTCGCACAAGCTTCTAACCGCTTACTTTTCACACCCGCATACAGCTCAATGACAACGCATCAATAAAGTGGCACCTTGTGGGTCCACGCGCGCAAAATGTGGCGCTCGCCCTCTTGTTTTTGTGAGCACTAGCACGCAAGCATGCAGCGAACAACCACAAACGGAGTGATCAACGTACACGACGCGTGCGTGTATTGTTCACGGAAAGACTGCCGCGTACGTGCTGTATGCTGTAGCAATACATTCGGCGACTGCACAACATAGCAGTACGATACAGGTGCAGTCGTAAACAGCACATTCTCGCCATCGGCCATACCATGCTGAATACGCCGGTTCTCGTCCGATCCCCGAAGCTAAGCAGCATTGGGCTCGGTCAGTACTTGGGAGGGAGACCACCTGGGAACACCGAGTGCTGATGGCACCGTTCTTTTTGCTTTTTTATTGCGTGCTTCTGTGACGTCTTGTTTTTTTTTTCATTTGCACAACGTGTGGGTGGTTGCATTTACTGTAACTTACGTTCAACTGGAGCTTGCTGGTAGAGCCAACGCCGAAGTGTAACACCAACAATATTTATGCCACTACACGATATTGTACGCGGAATGATGACGGTGGTAAGCGGTATACGTAATGATGCAAAATTTAGTCGCACAAGCTTCTAACCGCTTACTTATCACACCCGCATACAGCTCAATGCCAACGCATCAATAAAGTGGCACCTTGTGGGCTGCAACGCGCGCAAAATGTGGCGCTCGCCCTCTTGTTTTTGTGACCACTAGCACGCACGCAAGCAGCGAACAACCACAAACGGAGTGATCAACGTACACGACGTGTGCGTGTATTGTTCACGGAAAGACTGCCGCGTACATGCTGTATGCTGTAGCAATACATTCGGCGACTGCACAACATAGCAGCACGATACAGGTGCAGTCGTAAACAGCACATTCTCGCCATCGGTCATACCATGCTGAATACGCCGGTTCTCGTCCGATCCCCGAAGCTAAGCAGCATTGGGCTCGGTCAGTACTTGGGAGGGAGACCACCTGTGTACACCGAGTGCTGATGGCACCGTTCTTTTTGCTTTTTTATTGCGTGCTTCTGTGACGTCTTGTTTTTTTTTCATTTGCACAACGTGTGGGTGGTTGCATTTACTGTAACTTACGTTCAACTGGAGCCTGCTGGTAGAGCCAACGCCGAAGTGTAACACCAACAATATTCAGGCCACTACACGATATTGTACGCGGAATGATGACGGTGGTAAGCGGTATACGCAATGATGCAAAATTTAGTCGCACAAGCTTCTAACCGCTTACTTATCACACCCGCATACAGCTCAATGACAACGCATCATTAAAGTGGCACCTTGTGGGCTGCAACGCGCGCAAAATGTGGCTCTCGCCCTCTTGCTTTTGTGATCACTAGCACGCACGCATGCAGCCAACAACCACAAACGGAGTGATCAACGTACACGACGCGTGCGTGTATTGTTCACGGAAAGACTGCCGCGTACGTGCTGTATGCTGTAGCAATACATTCGGCGACTGCACAACATAGCAGCACGATACAGGTGCAGTCGTAAACAGCACTTTCTCGCCATCGGCCATACCATGCTGAATACGCCGGTTCTCGTCCGATCCCCGAAGCTAAGCAGCATTGGGCTCGGTCAGTACTTGGGAGGGAGACCACCTGGGAACACCGAGTGCTGATGGCACCGTTCTTTTTGCTTTTTTATTGCGTGCTTCTGTGACGTCTTGTTTTTTTTTTTCATTTGCACAACGTGTGGGTGGTTGCATTTACTGTAACTTACGTTCAACTGGAGCCTGCTGGTAGAGCCAACGCCGAAGTGTAACACCAACAATATTGAGGCCACTACACGATATTGTACGCGGAATGATGACGGTGGTAAGCGGTATACGTAATGTGCGAAATTTAGTCGCACAAGCTTCTAACCGCTTACTTATCACACCCGCATACAGCTCAATGACAACGCATCAATAAAGTGACACCTTGTGGGCTGCAACGCGCGCAAAATGTGGCGCTCGCCCTCTTGTTTTTTGAGCACTAGCACGCACGTCTGCAGCGAACAACCACAAACGGAGTGATCAACGTACACGACACGTGCGTGTATTGTTCACGGAAAGACTGCCGCGTACGTGCTGTATGCTGTAGCAATACATTCGGCGACTGCACAACATAGCAGCACGATACACGTGCAGTCGTAAACAGCACATTCTCGCCATCGGCCATACCATGCTGAATACGCCGGTTCTCGTCCGATCCCCGAAGCTAAGCAGCATTGGGCTCGGTCAGTACTTGGGAGGGAGACCACCTGGGAACACCGAGTGCTGATGGCACCGTTCTTCTTGCTTTTTTATTGCGTGCTTCTGTGACGTCTTGTTTTTTTTTTCATTTGCACAACGTGTGGGTGGTTGCATTTACTGTAACTTACGTTCAACTGGAGCCTGCTGGTAGAGCCAACGCCGAAGTGTAACACCAACAATATTCAGGCCACTACACGATATTGTACGCGGAATGATGACGGAGGTAAGCGGTATACGTAATGATGCAAAATTTAGTCGCACAAGCTTCTAACCGCTTACTTATCACACCCGCATACAGCTCAATGACAACGCATCAATAAAGTGGCACCTTGTGGGTCCACGCGCGCAAAATGTGGCGCTCGCCCTCTTGTTTTTGTGAGCACTAGCACGCACGCATGCAGCGAACAACCACAAACGGAGTGATCAACGTACACGACGCGTGCGTGTATTGTTCACGGAAAGACTGCCGCGTACGTGCTGTATGCTGTAGCAATACATTCGGCTACTGCACAACATAGCAGCACGATACAGGTGCAGTCGTAAACAGCACATTCTCGCCATCGGCCATACCATGCTGAATACGCCGGTTCTCGTCGATCCCCGAAGCTAAGCAGCATTGGGCTCGGTCAGTACTTGGTTGGGAGACCACCTGGGAATACCGAGTGCTGATAACACCGTTATTTTGCTTTTTATTGCGTGCTTCTGTGACGTCTTGTTTTTTTTTTAATTTGCACAACGTGTGGGTGGTTGCATTTACTGTAACTTATATTCAACTGGAGCCTGCTGGTAGAGCCAACGCCGAAGTTTAACACTAACAATATTCAGGCCACAACACGATATTGTACGCGGAATGATGACGGTGGTAAGCGGTATAGGTAATGATGCAAAATTTAGTCGCACAAGCTTCTAACCGCTTACTTATCACACCCGCATACAGCTCAATGACAACGCATCAATAAAGTGGCACCTTGTGGGCTGCAACGCGCGCAAAATGTGGCGCTCGCCCTCTTGTTTTTGTGAGCACTAGCACGCACGCATGCAGCGAACAACCACAAACGGAGTGATCAACGTACACGATGCGTGCGTGTATTGTTTACGGAAAGACTGCCGCGTACGTGCTGTATGCTGTAGCAATACATTCGGCGACTGCACAACATAGCAGCACGATACAGGTGAAGTCGTAAACAGCACATTCTCGCCATCGGCCATACCATGCTGAATACGCCGGTTCTCGTCCGATCCCCGAAGCTAAGCAGCATTGGGCTCGGTCAGTACTTGGGAGGGAGACCACCTGGGAACACCGAGTGCTGATGGCACCGTTCTTCTTGCTTTTTTATTGCGTGCTTCTGTGACGTCTTGTTTTTTGTTTCATTTGCACAACGTGTGGGTGGTTGCATTTACTGTAACTTACGTTCAACTGGAGCCTGCTCGTAGAGCCAACGCCGAAGTGTAACACCAACAATATTCAGGCCACTACACGATATTGTACGCGGAATGATGACGGAGGTAAGCGATATACGTAATGATGCAAAATTTAGTCGCACAAGCTTCTAACCGCTTACTTTTCACACCCGCATACAGCTCAATGACAACGCATCAATAAAGTGGCACCTTGTGGGTCCACGCGCGGAAAATGTGGCGCTCGCCCTCTTGTTTTTGTGAGCACTAGCACGCACGCATGCAGCGAACAACCACAAACGGAGTGATCAACGTACACGACGCGTGCGTGTATTGTTCACGGAAAGACTGCCGCGTACGTGCTGTATGCTGTAGCAATACATTCGGCGACTGCACAACATAGCAGCACGATACAGGTGCAGTCGTAAACAGCACATTCTCGCCATCGGCCATACCATGCTGAATACGCCGGTTCTCGTCCGATCCCCGAAGCTAAGCAGCATTGGGCTCGGTCAGTACTTGGGAGGGAGACCACCTGGGAACACCGAGTGCTGATGGCACCGTTCTTTTTGCTTTTTTATTGCGTGCTTCTGTGACGTCTTGTTTTTTTTTTCATTTGCACAACGTGTGGGTGGTTGCATTTACTGTAACTTACGTTCAACTGGAGCTTGCTGGTAGAGCCAACGCCGAAGTGTAACACCAACAATATTTAGGCCACTACACGATATTGTACGCGGAATGATGACGGTGGTAAGCGGTATACGTAATGATGCAAAATTTAGTCGCACAAGCTTCTAACCGCTTACTTATCACACCCGCATACAGCTCAATGACAACGCATCAATAAAGTGGCACCTTGTGGGCTGCAACGCGCGCAAAATGTGGCGCTCGCCCTCTTGTTTTTGTGAGCACTAGCACGCACGCATGCAGCGAACAACCACAAACGGAGTGATCAACGTACACGACGCGTGCGTGTATTGTTCACGGAAAGACTGCCGCGTACGTGCTGTATGCTGTAGCAATACATTCGGCGACTGCACAACATAGCAGCACGATACAGGTGCAGTCGTAAACAGCACATTCTCGCCATCGGCCATACCATGCTGAATACGCCGGTTCTCGTCCGATCCCCGAAGCTAAGCAGCATTGGGCTCGGTCAGTACTTGAGAGGGAGACCACCTGGGAACACCGAGTGCTGATGGCACCGTTCTTTTTGCTCTTTTATTGCGTGCTTCTGTGACGTCTTGTTTTTTTTTTTTCATTTGCACAACGTGTGGGTGGTTGCATTTACTGTAACTTACGTTCAAGTGGAGCCTGCTGGTAGAGCCAACGCCGAAGTGTAACACCAACAATATTCAGGCCACTACACGATATTGTACGCGGAATGATGACGGTGGTAAGCGGTATACGCAATGATGCAAAATTTAGTCGCACAAGCTTCTAACCGCTTACTTATCACACCCGCATACAGCTCAATGACAACGCATCAATAAAGTGGCACCTTGTGGGCTGCAACGCGCGCAAAATGTGGCGCTCGCCCTCTTGATTTTGAGCACTAGCACGCACGTATGCAGCGAACAACCACAAACGGAGTGATCAACGTACACGACGCGTGCGTGTATTGTTCACGGAAAGACTGCCGCGTACGTGCTGTATGCTGTAGCAATACATTCGGCGACTGCACAACATAGCAGCACGATACAGGTGCAGTCGTAAACAGCACATTCTCGCCATCGGCCATACCATGCTGAATATGCCGGTTCTCGTCCGATCCCCGAAGCTAAGCAGCATTGGGCTCGGTCAGTACTTGGGAGGGAGACCACCTGGGAACACCGAGTGCTGATGGCACCGTTCTTTTTGCTTTTTTATTGGGTGCTTCTGTGACGTTTTTTTTTCATTTGCACAACGTGTGGGTGGTTGCATTTACTGTAACTTACGTTCAACTGGAGCCTGCTGGTAGAGCCAACGCCGAAGTGTAACACCAACAATATTCAGGCCACTACACGATATTGTACGCGGAATGATGACGGTGGTAAGCGGTATACGTAATGATGCAAAATTTAGTCGCACAAGCTTCTAACCGCTTACTTATCACACCCGCATACAGCTCAATGACAACGCATCAATAAAGTGGCACCTTGTGGGCTGCAACGCGCGCAAAATGTGGCGCTCGCCCTCTTGTTTTTGTGAGCACTAGCACGCACGCATGCAGCGAACAACCACAAACGGAGTGATCAACGTACACGACGCGTGCGTGTATTGTTCACGGAAAGACTGCCGCGTACGTGCTGTATGCTGTAGCAATACATTCGGCGACTGCACAACATAGCAGCAGGATACAGGTGCAGTCGTAAACAGCACATTCTCGCCATCGGCCATACCATGCTGAATACGCCGGTTCTCGTCCGATCCCCGAAGCTAAGCAGCATTGGGCTCGGTCAGTACTTGGAGGGAGACCACCTGGGAACACCGAGTGCTGATGGCACCGTTCTTTTTGCTTTTTTATTGCGTGCTTCTGTGACGTCTTGTTTTTTTTTTCATTTGCACAACGTGTGGGTGGTTGCATTTAATGTAACTTACGTTCAACTGGAGCTTGCTGGTAGAGCCAACGCCGAAGTGTAACACCAACAATATTTAGGCCACTACACGATATTGTACGCGGAATGATGACGGTGGTAAGCGGTATACGTAATGATGCAAAATTTAGTCGCACAAGCTTCTAACCGCTCACTTATCACACCCGCATACAGCTCAATGACAACGCATCAATAAAGTGGCACCTTGTGGGCTGCAACGCGCGCAAAATGTGGCGCTCGCCCTCTTGTTTTTGTGAGCACTAGCACGCACGCGTGCAGCGAACAACCACAAACGGAGTGATCAACGTACACGACGCGTGCGTGTATTGTTCACGGAAAGACTGCCGCGTACATGCTGTATGCTGTAGCAATACATTCGGCGACTGCACAACATAGCAGCACGATAAAGGTGCAGTCGTAAACAGCACATTCTCGCCATCGGCCATACCATGGTGAATACGCCGGTTCTCGTCCGATCCCCGAAGCTAAGCAGCATTGGGCTCGGTCAGTACTTGGGAGGGAGACCACCTGGCAACACCGAGTGCTGATGGCACCGTTCTTTTTGCTTTTTTATTGCGTGCTTCTGTGACGTCTTGTTTTTTTTTTCATTTGCACAACGTGTGGGTGGTTGCATTTACTGTAACTTACGTTCAACTGGAGCCTGGTGGTAGAGCCAACGCCGAAGTGTAACACCAACAATATTGAGGCCACTACACGATATTGTACGCGGAATGATGACGGTGGTAAGCGGTATACGTAATGTGCGAAATTTAGTCGCACAAGCTTCTAACCGCTTACTTATCACACCCGCATACAGCTCAATGACAACGCATCAATAAAGTGGCACCTTGTGGGCTGCAACGCGCGCAAAATGTGGCGCTCGCCCTCTTGTTTTTTTGAGCACTAGCACGCACGTATGCAGCGAACAACCACAAACGGAGTGATCAACGTACACGACGCGTGCGTGTATTGTTCACGGAAAGACTGCCGCGTACGTGCTGTATGCTGTAGCAATACATTCGGCGACTGCACAACATAGCAGCACGATACAGGTGCAGTCGTAAACAGCTCATTCTCGCCATCGGCCATACCATGCTGAATACGCCGGTTCTCGTCCGATCCCCGAAGCTAAGCAGCATTGGGCTCGGTCAGTACTTGGGAGGGAGACCACCTGGGAACACCGAGTGCTGATGGCACCGTTCTTCTTGCTTTTTTATTGCGTGCTTCTGTGACGTCTTGTTTTTTTTTTTCATTTGCACAACGTGTGGGTGGTTGCATTTACTGTAACTTACGTTCAACTGGAGCTTGCTGGTAGAGCCAACGCCGAAGTGTAACACCAAAAATATTCAGGCCACTACACGATATTGTACGCGGAATGATGACGGTGGTAAGCGTTATACGTAATGATGCAAAATTTAGTCGCACAAGCTTCTAACCGCTTACTTATCACACCCGCATACAGCTCAATGACAACGCATCAATAAAGTGGCACCTTGTGGGCTGCAACGCGCGCAAAATGTGGCGCTCGCCCTCTTGTTTTTGTGAGCACTAGGACGCACGCATGCAGCGAACAACCACAAACGGAGTGATCAACGTACACGATGCGTGCGCGTATTGTTCACGGAAAGACTGCCGCGTACGTGCTGTATGCTGTAGCCATACATTCGGCGACTGCACAACATAGCAGCACGATACAGGTGCAGTCGTAAACAGCACATTCTCGCCATCGGCCATACCATGCTGAATACGCCGGTTCTCGTCCGATCCCCGAAGCTAAGCAGCATTGGGCTCGGTCAGTACTTGGGAGGGAGACCACCTGGGAACACCGAGTGCTGATGGCACCGTTCTTTTTGCTTTTTTATTGCCTGCTTCTGTGACGTCTTGTTTTTTTTTCATTTGCACAACGTGTGGGTGGTTGCATTTACTGTAACTTACGTTCAACTGGAGCCTGCTGGTAGAGCCAACGCCGAAGTGTAACACCAACAATATTCAGGCCACTACACGATATTGTACGCGGAATGATGACGGTGGCAAGCGGTATACGTAATGATGCAAAATTTAGTCGCACAAGCTTCTAACCGCTTACTTATCCCACCCGCATACAGCTCAATGACAACGCATCAATAAAGTGGCACCTTGTGGGCTGCAACGCGCGCAAAATGTGGCGCTCGCCCTCTTGTTTTTGTGAGCACTAGCACGCACGCATGCAGCGAACAACCACAAACGGAGTGATCAACGTACACGACGCGTGCGTGTATTGTTCACGGAAAGACTGCCGCGTACGTGCTGTATGCTGTAGCAATACATTCGGCGACTGCACAACATAGCAGCACGATACAGGTGCAGTCGTAAACAGCACATTCTCGCCATCGGCCATACCATGCTGAATACGCCGGTTCTCGTCCGATCCCCGAAGCTAAGCAGCATTGGGCTCGGTCAGTACTTGGGAGGGAGACCACCTGGGAACACCGAGTGCTGATGGCACCGTTCTTCTTGCTTTTTTATTGCGTGCTTCTGTGACGTCTTGTTTTTTTTTTCATTTGCACAACGTGTGGGTGGTTGCATTTACTGTAACTTACGTTCAACTGGAGCCTGCTGGTAGAGCCAACGCCGAAGTGTAACACCAACAATATTCAGGCCACTACACGATATTGTACGCGGAATGATGACGGAGGTAAGCGGTATACGTAATGATGCAAAATTTAGTCGCACAAGCTTCTAACCGCTTACTTATCACACACGCATACAGCTCAATGACAACGCATCAATAAAGTGGCACCTTGTGGGTCCACGCGCGCAAAATGTGGCGCTCGCCCTCTTGTTTTTGTGAGCACTAGCACGCACGCATGCAGCGAACTACCACAAACGGAGCGATCAACGTACACGACGCGTGCGTGTATTGTTCACGGAAAGACTGCCGCGTACGTGCTGTATGCTGTAGCAATACATTCGGCGACTGCACAACATAGCAGCACGATACAGGTGCAGTCGTAAACAGCACATTCTCGCCATCGGCCATACCATGCTGAATACGCCGGTTCTCGTCCGATCCCCGAAGCTAAGCAGCATTGGGCTCGGTCAGTACTTGGGAGGGAGACCACCTGGGAACACAGAGTGCTGATGGCACCGTTCTTTTTGCTTTTTTATTGCGTGCTTCTGTGACGTCTTGTTTTTTTTTTTCATTTGCACAACGTGTGGGTGGTTGCATTTACTGTAACTTACGTTCAACTGGAGCTTGCTGGTAGAGCCAACGCCGAAGTGTAACACCAACAATATTCAGGCCACTACACGATATTGTACGCGGAATGATGACGGTGGTAAGCGTTATACGTAATGATGCAAAATTTAGTCGCACAAGCTTCTAACCGCTTACTTATCACACCCGCATACAGCTCAATGACAACGCATCAATAAAGTGGCACCTTGTGGGCTGCAACGCGCGCAAAATGTGGCGCTCGCCCTCTTGTTTTTGTGAGCACTAGCACGCACGCATGCAGCGAACAACCACAAACGGAGTGATCAACGTACACGATGCGTGCGCGTATTGTTCACGGAAAGACTGCCGCGTACGTGCTGTATGCTGTAGCAATACATTCGGCGACTGCACAACATAGCAGCACGATACAGGTGCAGTCGTAAACAGCACATTCTCGCCATCGGCCATACCATGCTGAATACGCCGGTTCTCGTCCGATCCCCGAAGCTAAGCAGCATTGGGCTCGGTCAGTACTTGGGAGGGAGACCACCTGGGAACACCGAGTGCTGATGGCACCGTTCCTTTTGCTTTTTTATTGCCTGCTTCTGTGACGTCTTGTTTTTTTTTCATTTGCACAACGTGTGGGTGGTTGCATTTACAGTAACTTACGTTCAACTGGAGCCCGCTGGTAGAGCCAACGCCGAAGTGTAACACCAACAATATTCAGGCCACTACACGATATTGTACGCGGAATGATGACGGTGGCAAGCGGTATACGTAATGATGCAAAATTTAGTCGCACAAGCTTCTAACCGCTTACTTATCCCACCCGCATACAGCTCAATGACAACGCATCAATAAAGTGGCACCTTGTGGGCTGCAACGCGCGCAAAATGTGGCGCTCGCCCTCTTGTTTTTGTGAGCACTAGCACGCACGCATGCAGCGAACAACCACAAACGGAGTGATCAACGTACACGACGCGTGCGTGTATTGTTCACGGAAAGACTGCCGCGTACGTGCTGTATGCTGTAGCAATACATTCGGCGACTGCACAACATAGCAGCACGATACAGGTGCAGTCGTAAACAGCACATTCTCGCCATCGGCCATACCATGCTGAATACGCCGGTTCTCGTCCGATCCCCGAAGCTAAGCAGCATTGGGCTCGGTCAGTACTTGGGAGGGAGACCACCTGGGAACACCGAGTGCTGATGGCACCGTTCTTTTTGCTTTTTTATTGCGTGCTTCTGTGACGTCTTGTTTTTTTTCATTTGCACAACGTGTGGGTGGTTGCATTTACTGTAACTTACGTTCAACTGGAGCCTGCTGGTAGAGCCAACGCCGAAGTGTAACACCAACAATATTGAGGCCACTACACGATATTGTACGCGGAATGATGACGGTGGTAAGCGGTATACGTAATGTGCGAAATTTAGTCGCACAAGCTTCTAACCGCTTGCTTATCACACCCGCATACAGCTCAATGACAACGCATCAATAAAGTGGCACCTTGTGGGTCCACGCGCGCAAAATGTGGCGCTCGCCCTCTTGTTTTTGTGAGCACTAGCACGCACGCATGCAGCGAACAACCACAAACGGAGTGATCAACGTACACGACGCGTGCGTGTATTGTTCACGGAAAGACTGCCGCGTACGTGCTGTATGCTGTAGCAATAGATTCGGCGACTGCACAACATAGCAGCACGATACAGGTGCAGTCGTAAACAGCACATTCTCGCCATCGGCCATACCATGCTGAATACGCCGGTTCTCGTCCGATCCCCGAAGCTAAGCAGCATTGGGCTCGGTCAGTACTTGGGAGGGAGACCACCTGGGAACACCGAGTGCAGATGGCACCGTTCTTTTTGCTTTTTTATTGCGTGCTTCTGTGACGTCTTGTTTTTTTTTCATTTGCACAACGTGTGGGTGGTTGCATTTACTGTAACTTACGTTCAACTGGAGCTTGCTGGTAGAGCCAACGCCGAAGTGTAACACCAACAATATTTAGGCCACTACACGATATTGTACGAGGAATGATGACGGTGGTAAGCGGTATACGTAATGATGCAAAATTTAGTCGCACAAGCTTCTAACCGCTTACTTATCACACCCGCATACAGCTCAATGACAACGCATCAATAAGGTGGCACCTTGTGGGCTGGAACGCGCGCAAAATGTGGCGCTCGCCCTCTTGTTTTTGTGAGCACTAGCACGCACGCATGCAGCGAACAACCACAAACGGAGTGATCAACGTACACGACGCGTGCGTGTATTGTTCACGGAAAGACTGCCGCGTACATGCTGTATGCTGTAGCAATACATTCGGCGACTGCACAACATAGCAGCACGATACAGGTGCAGTCGTAAACAGCACATTCTCGCCATCGGCCATACCATGCTGAATACGCCGATTCTCGTCCGATGCCCGAAGCTAAGCAGCATTGGGCTCGGTCAGTACTTGGGAGGGAGACCACCTGGGAACACCGAGTGCTGATGGCACCGTTATTTTTGCTTTTTTATTGCCTGCTTCTGTGACGTCTTGTTTTTTTTTTTCATTTGCACAACGTGTGGGTGGTTGCATTTACTGTAACTTACGTTCAACTGGAGCCTGCTGGTAGAGCCAACGCCGACGTGTAACACCAACAATATTCAGGCCACTACACGATATTGTACGCGGAATGATGACGGTGGCAAGCGGTATACGTAATGATGCAAAATTTAGTCGCACAAGCTTCTAACCGCTTACTTATCACACCCGCATACACCTCAATGACAACGCATCAATAAAGTGGCACCTTGTGGGCTGCAACGCGCGCAAAATGTGGCGCTCGCCCTCTTGTTTTTGTGAGCACTAGCACGCACGCATGCAGCGAACAACCACAAACGGAGTGATCAACGTACACGACGCGTGCGTGTATTGTTCACGGAAAGACTGCCGCGTACGTGCTGTATGCTGTGCCAATACATTCGGCGACTGCACAACATATAAGCACGATACAGGTGCAGACGTAAACAGTACATTCTCGCCATCGGCCATACCATGCTGAATACGCCGGTTCTCGTCCGGTCCCCGAAGCTAAGCAGCATTGGCCTCGGTCAGTACTTGGGAGGGAGACCACCTGGTAACACCGAGTGCTGATGGCACCGTTCTTTTTGCTTTTTTATTGCGTGCTTCTGTGACGTCTTGTTTTTTTTTTCATTTGCACAACGTGTGGGTGGTTGCATTTACTGTAACTTACGTTCAACTGGAGCCTGCTGGTAGAGCCAACGCCGAAGTGTAACACCAACAATATTCAGGCCACTACACGATATTGTACGCGGAATGATGACGGAGGTAAGCGGTATACGTAATGATGCAAAATTTAAACGCACAAGCTTCTAACCGCTTACTTATCACACCCGCACACAGCTCAATGACAACGCATCAATAAAGTGGCACCTTGTGGGTCAACGCGCGCAAAATGTGGCGCTCGCCCTCTTGTTTTTGTGAGCACTAGCACGCACGCATGCAGCGAACAACCACAAACGGAGTGATCAACGTACACGACGCGTGCGTGTATTGTTCACGGAAAGACTGCCGCGTACGTGCTGTATGCTGTAGCAATACATTCGGCGACTGCACAACATAGCAGCACGATACAGGTGCAGTCGTAAACAGCACATTCTCGCCATCGGCCATACCATGCTGAATACGCCGGTTCTCGTCCGGTCCCCGAAGCTAAGCAGCATTGGGCTCGGTCAGTACTTGGGAGGGAGACCACCTGGGAACACCGAGTGCTGATGGCACCGTTCTTTTTGCTTTTTTATTGCGTGCTTCTGTGACGACTTGTTTTTTTTTTCATTTGCACAACGTGTGGGTGGTTGCATTTACTGTAACTTACGTTCAACTGGAGCCTGCTGGTAGAGCCAACGCCGAAGTGTAACACCAACAATATTCAGGCCACTACACGATATTGTACGCGGAATGATGACGGAGGTAAGCGGTATACGTAATGATGCAAAACTTAGTCGCACAAGCTTCTAACCGCTTACTTATCACACCCGCATACAGCTCAATGACAACGCATCAATAAAGTGGCACCTTGTGGGCTGCAACGCGCGCAAAATGTGGCGCTCGCCCTCTTGTTTTTGTGAGCACTAGCACGCACGCATGCAGCGAACAACCACAAACGGAGTGATCAACGTACACGACGCGTGCGTGTATTGTTCACGGAAAGACTGCCGCGTACATGCTGTATGCTGTAGCAATACATTCGACGACTGCACAACATAGCAGCACGATACAGGTGCAGTCGTAAACAGCACATTCTCGCCGTCGGTCATACCATGCTGAATACGCCGGTTCTCGTCCATTCCCCGAAGCTAAGCAGCATTGGGCTCGGTCAGTACTTGGGAGGGAGACCACCTGGGAACACCGAGTGCTGATGGCACCGTTCTTCTTGCTTTTTTATTGCGTGCTTCTGTGACGTCTTGTTTTTTTTTCATTTGCACAACGTGTGGGTGGTTGCATTTACTGTAACTTACGTTCAACTGGAGCCTGCTGGTAGAGCCAACGCCGAAGTGTAACACCAACAATATTCAGGCCACTACACGATATTGTACGCGGAATGATGACGGAGGTAAGCGGTATACGTAATGATGCAAAATTTAGTCGCACAAGCTTCTAACCGCTTACTTATCACACCCGCATACAGCTCAATGACAACGCATCAATAAAGTGGCACCTTGTGGGTCCACGCGCGCAAAATGTGGCGCTCGCCCTCTTGTTTTTGTGAGCACTAGCACGCACGCATGCAGCGAACTACCACAAACGGAGTGATCAACGTACACGACGCGTGCGTGTATTGTTCACGGAAAGACTGCCGCGTACGTGCTGTATGCTGTAGCAATACATTCGGCGACTGCACAACATAGCAGCACGATACAGGTGCAGTCGTAAACAGCACATTCTCGCCATCGGCCATACCAAGCTGAATACGCCGGTTCTCGTCCGATCCCCGAAGCTAAGCAGCATTGGGCTCGGTCAGTACTTGGGAGGGAGACCACCTGGGAACACAGAGTGCTGATGGCACCGTTCTTTTTGCTTTTTTATTGCGTGCTTCTGTGACGTCTTGTTTTTTTTTTCATTTGCACAACGTGTGGGTGGTTGCATTTACTGTAACTTACGTTCAACTGGAGCTTGCTGGTAGAGCCAACGCCGAAGTGTAACACCAACAATATTCAGGCCACTACACGATATTGTACGCGGAATGATGACGGTGGTAAGCGTTATACGTAATGATGCAAAATTTAGTCGCACAAGCTTCTAACCGCTTACTTATCACACCCGCATACAGCTCAATGACAACGCATCAATAAAGTGGCACCTTGTGGGCTGCAACGCGCGCAAAATGTGGCGCTCGCCCTCTTGTTTTTGTGAGCACTAGCACGCACGCATGCAGCGAACAACCACAAACGGAGTGATCAACGTACACGATGCGTACGCGTATTGTTCACGGAAAGACTGCCGCGTACGTGCTGTATGCTGTAGCAATACATTCGGCGACTGCACAACATAGCAGCACGATACAGGTGCAGTCGTAAACAGCACATTCTCGCCATCGGCCATACCATGCTGAATACGCCGGTTCTCGTCCGATCCCCGAAGCTAAGCAGCATTGGGCTCGGTCAGTACTTGGGAGGGAGACCACCTGGGAACACCGAGTGCTGATGGCACCGTTCTTTTTGCTTTTTTATTGCCTGCTTCTGTGACGTCTTGTTTTTTTTTCATTTGCACAACGTGTGGGTGGTTGCATTTACTGTAACTTACGTTCAACTGGAGCCTGCTGGTAGAGCCAACGCCGAAGTGTAACACCAACAATATTCAGGCCACTACACGATATTGTACGCGGAATGATGACGGTGGCAAGCGGTATACGTAATGATGCAAAATTTAGTCGCACAAGCTTCTAACCGCTTACTTATCCCACCCGCATACAGCTCAATGACAACGCATCAATAAAGTGGCACCTTGTGGGCTGCAACGCGCGCAAAATGTGGCGCTCGCCCTCTTGTTTTTGTGAGCACTAGCACGCACGCATGCAGCGAACAACCACAAACGGAGTGATCAACGTACACAACGCGTGCGTGTATTGTTCACGGAAAGACTGCCGCGTACGTGCTGTATGCTGTAGCAATACATTCGGCGACTGCACAACATAGCAGCACGATACAGGTGCAGTCGTAAACAGCACATTCTCGCCATCGGCCATACCATGCTGAATACGCCGGTTCTCGTCCGATCCCCGAAGCTAAGCAGCATTGGGCTCGGTCAGTACTTGGGAGGGAGACCACCTGGGAACACCGAGTGCTGATGGCACCGTTCTTTTTGCTTTTTTATTGCGTGCTTCTGTGACGTCTTGTTTTTTTTTCATTTGCACAACGTGTGGGTGGTTGCATTTACTGTAACTTACGTTCAACTGGAGCCTGCTGGTAGAGCCAACGCCGAAGTGTAACACCAACAATATTGAGGCCACTACACGATATTGTACGCGGAATGATGACGGTGGTAAGCGGTATACGTAATGTGCGAAATTTAGTCGCACAAGCTTCTAACCGCTTACTTATCACACCCGCATACAGCTCAATGACAACGCATCAATAAAGTGGCACCTTGTGGGTCCACGCGCGCAAAATGTGGCGCTCGCCCTCTTGTTTTTGTGAGCACTAGCACGCACGCATGCAGCGAACAACCACAAACGGAGTGATCAACGTACACGACGCGTGCGTGTATTGTTCACGGAAAGACTGCCGCGTACGTGCTGTATGCTGTAGCAATAGATTCGGCGACTGCACAACATAGCAGCACGATACAGGTGCAGTCGTAAACAGCACATTCTCGCCATCGGCCATACCATGCTGAATACGCCGGTTCTCGTCCGATCCCCGAAGCTAAGCAGCATTGGGCTCGGTCAGTACTTGGGAGGGAGACCACCTGGGAACACCGAGTGCAGATGGCACCGTTCTTTTTGCTTTTTTATTGCGTGCTTCTGTGACGTCTTGTTTTTTTTTTCATTTGCACAACGTGTGGGTGGTTGAATTTACTGTAACTTACGTTCAACTGGAGCTTGCTGGTAGAGCCGACGCCGAAGTGTAACACCAACAATATTTAGGCCACTACACGATATTGTACGCGGAATGATGACGGTGGTAAGCGGTATACGTAATGATGCAAAATTTAGTCGCACAAGCTTCTAACCGCTTACTTATCACACCCGCATACAGCTCAATGACAACGCATCAATAAGGTGGCACCTTGTGGGCTGGAACGCGCGCAAAATGTGGCGCTCGCCCTCTTGTTTTTGTGAGCACTAGCACGCACGCATGCAGCGAACAACCACAAACGGAGTGATCAACGTACACGACGCGTGCGTGTATTGTTCGCGGAAAGACTGCCGCGTACATGCTGTATGCTGTAGCAATACATTCGGCGACTGCACAACATAGCAGCACGATACAGGTGCAGTCGTAAACAGCACATTCTCGCCATCGGCCATACCATGCTGAATACGCCGATTCTCGTCCGATGCCCGAAGCTAAGCAGCATTGGGCTCGGTCAGTACTTGGGAGGGAGACCACCTGGGAACACCGAGTGCTGATGGCACCGTTATTTTTGCTTTTTTATTGCCTGCTTCTGTGACGTCTTGTTTTTTTTTTCATTTGCACAACGTGTGGGTGGTTGCATTTACTGTAACTTACGTTCAACTGGAGCCTGCTGGTAGAGCCAACGCCGAAGTGTAACACCAACAATATTCAGGCCACTACACGATATTGTACGCGGAATGATGACGGAGGTAAGCGGTATACGTAATGATGCAAAATTTAAACGCACAAGCTTCTAACCGCTTACTTATCACACCCGCACACAGCTCAATGACAACGCATCAATAAAGTGGCACCTTGTGGGTCAACGCGCGCAAAATGTGGCGCTCGCCCTCTTGTTTTTGTGAGCACTAGCACGCACGCATGCAGCGAACAACCACAAACGGAGTGATCAACGTACACGACGCGTGCGTTTATTGTTCACGGAAAGACTGCCGCGTACGTGCTGTATGCTGTAGCAATACATTCGGCGACTGCACAACATAGCAGCACGATACAGGTGCAGTCGTAAACAGCACATTCTCGCCATCGGCCATACCATGCTGAATACGCCGGTTCTCGTCCGGTCCCCGAAGCTTAGCAGCATTGGGCTCGGTCAGTACTTGGGAGGGAGACCACCTGGGAACACCGAGTGCTGATGGCACCGTTCTTTTTGCTTTTTTATTGCGTGCTTCTGTGACGTCTTGTTTTTTTTTTCATTTGCACAACGTATGGGTGGTTGCATTTACTGTAACTTACGTTCAACTGGAGCTTGCTGGTAGAGCCAACGCCGAAGTGTAACACCAACAATATTTAGGCCACTACACGATATTGTACGCGGAATGATGACGGTGGTAAGCGGTATACGTAATGATGCAAAACTTAGTCGCACAAGCTTCTAACCGCTTACTTATCACACCCGCATACAGCTCAATGACAACGCATCAATAAAGTGGCACCTTGTGGGCTGCAACGCGCGCAAAATGTGGCGCTCGCCCTCTTGTTTTTGTGAGCACTAGCACGCACGCATGCAGCGAACAACCACAAACGGAGTGATCAACGTACACGACGCGTGCGTGTATTGTTCACGGAAAGACTGCCGCGTACATGCTGTATGCTGTAGCAATACATTCGACGACTGCACAACATAGCAGCACGATACAGGTGCAGTCGTAAACAGCACATTCTCGCCATCGGTCATACCATGCTGAATACGCCGGTTCTCGTCCATTCCCCGAAGCCAAGCAGCATTGGGCTCGGTCAGTACTTGGGAGGGAGACCACCTGGGAACACCGAGTGCTAATGGCACCGTTCTTTTTGCTTTTTTATTGCGTGCTTCTGTGACGTCTTGTTTTTTTTTTTCATTTGCACAACGTGTGGGTGGTTGCATTTACTGTAACTTACGTTCAACTGGAGCCTGCTGGTAGAGCCAACGCCGAAGTGTAACACCAACAATATTCAGGCCACTACACGATATTGTACGCGGAATGATGACGGTGGCAAGCGGTATACGTAATGATGCAAAATTTAGTCGCACAAGCTTCTAACCGCTTACTTATCCCACCCGCATACAGCTCAATGACAACGCATCAATAAAGTGCCACCTTGTGGGCTGCAACGCGCGCAAAATGTGGCGCTCGCCCTCTTGTTTTTGTGAGCACTAGCACGCACGCATGCAGCGAACAACCACAAACGGAGTGATCAACGTACACGACGCGTGCGTGTATTGTTCACGGAAAGACTGCCGCGTACGTGCTGTATGCTGTAGCAATACATTCGGCGACTGCACAACATAGCAGCACGATACAGGTGCAGTCGTAAACAGCACATTCTCGCCATCGGCCATACCATGCTGAATACGCCGGTTGTCGTCCGATCCCCGAAGCTAAGCAGCATTGGGCTCGGTCAGTACTTGGGAGGGAGACCACCTGGGAACACCGAGTGCTGATGGCACCGTTCTTTTTGCTTTTTTATTGCGTGCTTCTGTGACGTCTTGTTTTTTTTTCATTTGCACAACGTGTGGGTGGTTGCATTTACTGTAACTTACGTTCAACTGGAGCCTGCTGGTAGAGCCAACGCCGAAGTGTAACACCAACAATATTGAGCCCACTACACGATATTGTACGCGGAATGATGACGGTGGTAAGCGGTATACGTAATGTGCGAAATTTAGTCGCACAAGCTTCTAACCGCTTACTTATCACACCCGCATACAGCTCAATGACAACGCATCAATAAAGTGGCACCTTGTGGGCTGCAACGCGCGCAAAATTTGGCGCTCGCCCTCTTGTTTTTTGAGCACTAGCACGCACGCATGCAGCGAACAACCACAAACGGAGTGATCAACGTACACGACGCGTGCGTGTATTGTTCACGGAAAGACTGCCGCGTACGTGCTGTATGCTGTAGCAATACATTCGGCGACTGCACAACATAGCAGCACGATACAGGTGCAGTCGTAAACAGCACATTCTCGCCATCGGCCATACCATGCTGAATACGCCGGTTCTCGTCCGATCCCCGAAGCTAAGCAGCATTGGGCTCGGTCAGTACTTGGGAGGGAGACCACCTGGGAACACCGAGTGCTGATGGCACCGTTCTTCTTGCTTTTTTATTGCGTGCTTCTGTGACGTCTTGTTTTTTTTTTCATTTGCACAACGTGTGGGTGGTTGCATTTACTGTAACTTACGTTCAACTGGAGCCTGGTGGTAGAGCCAACGCCGAAGTGTAACACCAACAATATTCAGGCCAGTACACGATATTGTACGCGGAATGATGACAGAGGTAAGCGGTATACGTAATGATGCAAAATTTAGTCGCACAAGCTTCTAACCGCTTTCTTAGCACACCCGCATACAGCTCAATGACAACGCATCAATAAAGTGGCACCTTGTGGGTCCACGCGCGCAAAATGTGGCGCTCGCCCTCTTGTTTTTGTGAGCATTAGCACGCACGCATGCAGCGAACAACCACAAACGGAGTGATCAACGTACACGACGCGTGCGTGTATTGTTCACGGAAAGACTGCCGCGTACGTGCTGTATGCTGTAGCAATAGATTCGGCGACTGCACAACATAGCAGCACGATACAGGTGCAGTCGTAAACAGCACATTCTCGCCATCGGCCATACCATGCTGAATACGCCGGTTCTCGTCCGATCCCCGAAGCTAAGAAGCATTGGGCTCGGTCAGTACTTGGGAGGGAGACCACCTGGGAACACCGAGTGCAGATGGCACCGTTCTTTTTGCTTTTTTATTGCGTGCTTCTGTGACGTCTTGTTTTTTTTTCATTTGCACAACGTGTGGGTGGTTGCATTTACTGTAACTTACGTTCAACTGGAGCTTGCTGGTAGAGCCAACGCCGAAATGTAACACCAACAATATTTAGGCCACTACACGATATTGTACGCGGAATGATGACGGTGGTAAGCGGTATACGTAATGATGCAAAATTTAGTCGCACAAGCTTCTAACCGCTTACTTATCACACCCGCATACAGCTCAATGACAACGCATCAATAAGGTGGCACCTTGTGGGCTGCAACGCGCGCAAAATGTGGCGCTCGCCCTCTTGTTTTTGTGAGCACTAGCACGCACGCATGCAGCGAACAACCACAAACGGAGTGATCAACGTACACGACGCGTGCGTGTATTGTTCACGGAAAGACTGCCGCGTACATGCTGTATGCTGTAGCAATACATTCGGCGACTGCACAACATAGCAGCACGATACAGGTGCAGTCGTAAACAGCACATTCTCGCCATCGGCCATACCATGCTGAATACGCCGATTCTCGTCCGATCCCCGAAGCGTAGCAGCATCGGGCTCGGTCAGTACTTGGGAGGGAGACCACCTGGGAACACCGAGTGCTGATGGCACCGTTCTTTTTGCTTTTTTATTGCCTGCTTCTGTGACGTCTTGTTTTTTTTTCATCTGCACAACGTGTGGGTGGTTGCATTTACTGTAACTTACGTTCAACTGGAGCCTGCTGGTAGAGCCAACGCCGAAGTGTAACACCAACAATATTCAGGCCACTACACGATATTGTTCGCGGAATGATGACGGTGGCAAGCGTTATACGTAATGATGCAAAATTTAGTCGCACAAGCTTCTAACCGCTTACTTATCACACCCGCATACAGCTCAATGACAACGCATCAATAAAGTGGCACCTTGTGGGCTGCAACGCGCGCAAAATGTGGCGCTCGCCCTCTTGTTTTTGTGAGCACTAGCACGCACGCATGCAGCGAACAACCACAAACGGAGTGATCAACGTACACGACGCGTGCGTGTATTGTTCACGGAAAGACTGCCGCGTACGTGCTGTATGCTGTGCCAATACATTCGGCGACTGCACAACATAGCAGCACGATACAGGTGCAGACGTAAACAGTACATTCTCGCCATCGGCCATACCATGCTGAATACGCCGGTTCTCGTCCGGTCCCCGAAGCTAAGCAGCATTGGGCTCGGTCAGTACTTGGGAGGGAGACCACCTGGTAACACCGAGTGCTGATGGCACCGTTCTTTTTGCTTTTTTATTGCGTGCTTCTGTGACGTCTTGTTTTTTTTTTATTTGCACAACGTGTGGGTGCTTGCATTTACTGTAACTTACGTTCAACTGGAGCCTGCTGGTAGAGCCAACGCCGAAGTGTAACACCAACAATATTCAGGCCACTACACGATATTGTACGCGGAATGATGACGGAGGTAAGCGGTATACGTAATGATGCAAAATTTAAGCGCACAAGCTTCTAACCGCTTACTTATCACACCCGCACACAGCTCAATGACAACGCATCAATAAAGTGGCACCTTGTGGGTCAACGCGCGCAAAATGTGGCGCTCGCCCTCTTGTTTTTGTGAGCACTAGCACGCACGCATGCAGCGAACAACCACAAACGGAGTGATCAACGTACATGACGCGTGCGTGTATTGTTCACGGAAAGACTGCCGCGTACGTGCTGTATGCTGTAGCAATACATTCGGCGACTGCACAACATAGCAGCACGATACAGGTGCAGTCGTAAACAGCACAATCTCGCCATCGGCCATACCATGCTGAATACGCCGGTTCTCGTCCATTCCCCGAAGCTAAGCAGCATTGGGCTCGGTCAGTACTTGGGAGGGAGACCACCTGGGAACACCGAGTGCTAATGGCACCGTTCTTTTTGCTTTTTATTGCGTGCTTCTGTGACGTCTTGTTTTTTTTTCATTTGCACAACGTGTGGGTGGTTGCATTTACTGTAACTTACGTTCAACTGGAGCCTGCTGGTAGAGCCAACGCCGAAGTGTAACACCAACAATATTCAGGCCACTACACGATATTGTACGCGGAATGATGACGGTGGTAAGCGTTATACGTAATGATGCAAAATTTAGTCGCACAAGCTTCTAACCGCTTACTTATCACACCCGCATACAGCTCAATGACAACGCATCAATAAAGTGGCACCTTGTGGGCTGCAACGCGCGCAAAATGTGGCGCTCGCCCTCTTGTTTTTGTGAGCACTAGCACGCACGCATGCAGCGAACAACCACAAACGGAGTGATCAACGTACACGACGCGTGCGCGTATTGTTCACGGAAAGACTGCCGCGTACGTGCTGTATGCTGTAGCAATACATTCGGCGACTGCACAACATAGCAGCACGATACAGGTGCAGTCGTAAACAGCACATTCTCGCCATCGGCCATACCATGCTGAATACGCCGGTTCTCGTCCGATCCCCGAAGCTAAGCAGCATTGGGCTCGGTCAGTACTTGGGAGGGAGACCACCTGGGAACACCGAGTGCTGATGGCACCGTTCTTTTTGCTTTTTTATTGCCTGCTTCTGTGACGTCTTGTTTTTTTTTCATTTGCACAACGTGTGGGTGGTTGCATTTACTGTAACTTACGTTCAACTGGAGCCTGCTGGTAGAGCCAACGCCGAAGTGTAACACCAACAATATCCAGGCCACTACACGATATTGTACGCGGAATGATGATGGTGGCAAGCGGTATACGTAATGATGCAAAATTTAGTCGCACAAGCTTCTAACCGCTTACTTATCACACCCGCATACAGCTCAATGACAACGCATCAATAAAGTGGCACCTTGTGGGCTGCAACGCGCGCAAAATGTGGCGCTCGCCCTCTTGTTTTTGTGAGCACTAGCACGCACGCATGCAGCGAACAACCACAAACGGAGTGATCAACGTACACGACGCGTGCGTGTATTGTTCATGGAAAGACTGCCGCGTACATGCTGTATGCTGTAGCAATACATTCGACGACTGCACAACATAGCAGCACGATACAGGTGCAGTCGTAAACAGCACATTCTCGCCATCGGTCATACCATGCTGAATACGCCGGTTCTCGTCCATTCCCCGAAGCTAAGCAGCATTGGGCTCGGTCAGTACTTGGGAGGGAGACCACCTGGGAACACCGAGTGCTAATGGCACCGTTCTTTTTGCTTTTTTATTGCGTGCTTCTGTGACGTCTTGTTTTTTTTTCATTTGCACAACGTGTGGGTGGTTGCATTTACTGTAACTTACGTTCAACTGGAGCCTGCTGGTAGAGCCAACGCCGAAGTGTAACACCAACAATATTCAGGCCACTACACGATATTGTACGCGGAATGATGACGGTGGCAAGCGTTATACGTAATGATGCAAAATTTAGTCGCACAAGCTTCTAACCGCTTACTTATCCCACCCGCATACAGCTCAATGACAACGCATCAATAAAGTGGCACCTTGTGGGCTGCAACGCGCGCAAAATGTGGCGCTCGCCCTCTTGTTTTTGTGAGCACTAGCACGCACGCATGCAGCGAACAACCACAAACGGAGTGATCAACGTACACGACGCGTGCGTGTATTGTTCACGGAAAGACTGCCGCGTACGTGCTGTATGCTGTAGCAATACATTCGGCGACTGCACAACATAGCAGCACGATACAGGTGCAGTCGTAAACAGCACATTCTCGCCATCGGCCATACCATGCTGAATACGCCGGTTCTCGTCCGATCCCCGAAGCTAAGCAGCATTGGGCTCGGTCAGTACTTGGGAGGGAGACCACCTGGGAACACCGAGTGCTGATGGCACCGTTCTTTTTGCTTTTTTATTGCGTGCTTCTGTAACGTCTTGTTTTTTTTCATTTGCACAACGTGTGGGTGGTTGCATTTACTGTAACTTACGTTCAACTGGAGCCTGCTGGTAGAGACAACGCCGAAGTGTAACACCAACAATATTGAGCCCACTACACGATATTGTACGCGGAATGATGACGGTGGTAAGCGGTATACGTAATGTGCGAAATTTAGTCGCACAAGCTTCTAACCGCTTACTTATCACACCCGCATACAGCTCAATGACAACGCATCAATAAAGTGGCACCTTGTGGGCTGCAACGCGCGCAAAATGTGGCGCTCGCCCTCTTGTTTTTGTGAGCACTAGCACGCACGCATGCAGCGAACAACCACAAACGGAGTGATCAACGTACACGACGCGTGCGCGTATTGTTCACGGAAAGACTGCCGCGTACGTGCTGTATGCTGTAGCAATACATTCGGCGACTGCACAACATAGCAGCACGATACAGGTGCAGTCGTAAACAGCACATTCTCGCCATCGGCCATACCATGCTGAATACGCCGGTTCTCGTCCGATCCCCGAAGCTAAGCAGCATTGGGCTCGGTCAGTACTTGGGAGGGAGACCACCTGGGAACACCGACTGCTGATGGCACCGTTCTTTTTGCTTTTTTATTGCCTGCTTCTGTGACGTCTTGTTTTTTTTTCATTTGCACAACGTGTGGGTGGTTGCATTTACTGTAACTTACGTTCAACTGGAGCCTGCTGGTAGAGCCAACGCCGAAGTGTAACACCAACAATATCCAGGCCACTACACGATATTGTACGCGGAATGATGATGGTGGCAAGCGGTATACGTAATGATGCAAAATTTAGTCGCACAAGCTTCTAACCGCTTACTTATCACACCCGCATACAGCTCAATGACAACGCATCAATAAAGTGGCACCTTGTGGGCTGCAACGCGCGCAAAATGTGGCGCTCGCCCTCTTGTTTTTGTGAGCACTAGCACGCACGCATGCAGCGAACAACCACAAACGGAGTGATCAACGTACACGACGCGTGCGTGTATTGTTCATGGAAAGACTGCCGCGTACATGCTGTATGCTGTAGCAATACATTCGACGACTGCACAACATAGCAGCACGATACAGTAGCAGTCGTAAACAGCACATTCTCGCCATCGGTCATACCATGCTGAATACGCCGGTTCTCGTCCATTCCCCGAAGCTAAGCAGCATTGGGCTCGGTCAGTACTTGGGAGGGAGACCACCTGGGAACACCGAGTGCTAATGGCACCGTTCTTTTTGCTTTTTTATTGCGTGCTTCTGTGACGTCTTGTTTTTTTTTCATTTGCACAACGTGTGGGTGGTTGCATTTACTGTAACTTACGTTCAACTGGAGCCTGCTGGTAGAGCCAACGCCGAAGTGTAACACCAACAATATTCAGGCCACTACACGATATTGTACGCGGAATGATGACGGTGGCAAGCGTTATACGTAATGATGCAAAATTTAGTCGCACAAGCTTCTAACCGCTTACTTATCCCACCCGCATACAGCTCAATGACAACGCATCAATAAAGTGGCACCTTGTGGGCTGCAACGCGCGCAAAATGTGGCGCTCGCCCTCTTGTTTTTGTGAGCACTAGCACGCACGCATGCAGCGAACAACCACAAACGGAGTGATCAACGTACACGACGCGTGCGTGTATTGTTCACGGAAAGACTGCCGCGTACGTGCTGTATGCTGTAGCAATACATTCGGCGACTGCACAACATAGCAGCACGATACAGGTGCAGTCGTAAACAGCACATTCTCGCCATCGGCCATACCATGCTGAATACGCCGGTTCTCGTCCGATCCCCGAAGCTAAGCAGCATTGGGCTCGGTCAGTACTTGGGAGGGAGACCACCTGGGAACACCGAGTGCTGATGGCACCGTTCTTTTTGCTTTTTTATTGCGTGCTTCTGTAACGTCTTGTTTTTTTTCATTTGCACAACGTGTGGGTGGTTGCATTTACTGTAACTTACGTTCAACTGGAGCCTGCTGGTAGAGACAACGCCGAAGTGTAACACCAACAATATTGAGCCCACTACACGATATTGTACGCGGAATGATGACGGTGGTAAGCGGTATACGTAATGTGCGAAATTTAGTCGCACAAGCTTCTAACCGCTTACTTATCACACCCGCATACAGCTCAATGACAACGCATCAATAAAGTGGCACCTTGTGGGCTGCAACGCGCGCAAAATGTGGCGCTCGCCCTCTTGTTTTTTGAGCACAAGCACGCACGCATGCAGCGAACAACCACAAACGGAGTGATCAACGTACACGACGCGTGCGTGTATTGTTCACGGAAAGACTGCCGCGTACGTGCTGTATGCTGTAGCAATACATTCGGCGACTGCACAACATAGCAGCACGATACAGGTGCAGTCGTAAAGAGCACATTCTCGCCATTGGCCATACCATGCTGAATACGCCGGTTCTCGTCCGATCCCCGAAGCTAAGCAGCATTGGGCTCGGTCAGTACTTGGGAGGGAGACCACCTGGGAACACCGAGTGCAGATGGCACCGTTCTTTTTGCTTTTTTATTGCGTGCTTCTGTGACGTCTTGTTTTTTTTTTCATTTGCACAACGTGTGGGTGGTTGCATTTACTGTAACTTACGTTCAACTGGAGCTTGCTGGTAGAGCCAACGCCGAAGTGTAACACCAACAATATTGAGCCCACTACACGATATTGTACGCGGAATGATGACGGTGGTAAGCGGTATACGTAATGTGCGAAATTTAATCGCACAAGCTTCTAACCGCTTACTTATCACACCCGCATACAGCTCAATGACAACGCATCAATAAAGTGGCACCTTGTGGGCTGCAACGCGCGCAAAATGTGGCGCTCGCCCTCTTGTTTTTTGAGCACTAGCACGCACGCATGCAGCGAACAACCACAAACGGAGTGATCAACGTACACGACGCGTGCGTGTATTGTTCACGGAAAGACTGCCGCGTACGTGCTGTATGCTGTAGCAATACATTCGGCGACTGCACAACATAGCAGCACGATACAGGTGCAGTCGTAAACAGCACATTCTCGCCATCGGCCATACCATGCTGAATACGCCGGTTCTCGTCCGATCCCCGAAGCTAAGCAGCATTGGGCTCGGTCAGTACTTGGGAGGGAGACCACCTGGGAACACCGAGTGCTGATGGCACCGTTCTTCTTGCTTTTTTATTGCGTGCTTCTGTGACGTCTTGTTTTTTTTTTCATTTGCACAACGTGTGGGTGGTTGCATTTACTGTAACTTACGTTCAACTGGAGCCTGCTGGTAGAGCCAACGCCGAAGTGTAACACCAACAATATTCAGGCCACTACACGATATTGTACGCGGAATGATGACGGAGGTAAGCGGTATACGTAATGATGCAAAATTTAAACGCACAAGCTTCTAACCGCTTACTTATCACACCCGCACACAGCTCAATGACAACGCATCAATAAAGTGGCACCTTGTGGGTCAACGCGCGCAAAATGTGGCGCTCGCCCTCTTGTTTTTGTGAGCACTAGCACGCACGCATGCAGCGAACAACCACAAACGGAGTGATCAACGTACACGACGCGTGCGTGTATTGTTCACGGAAAGACTGCCGCGTACGTGCTGTATGCTGTAGCAATACATTCGGCGACTGCACAACATAGCAGCACGATACAGGTGCAGTCGTAAACAGCACATTCTCGCCATCGGCCATACCATGCTGAATACGCCGGTTCTCGTCCGATCCCCGAAGCTAAGCAGCATTGGGCTCGGTCAGTACTTGGGAGGGAGACCACCTGGTAACACCGAGTGCTGATGGCACCGTTCTTTTTGCTTTTTTATTGCGTGCTTCTGTGACGTCTTGTTTTTTTTTTCATTTGCACAACGTGTGGGTGGTTGCATTTACTGTAACTTACGTTCAACTGGAGCCTGCTGGTAGAGCCAACGCCGAAGTGTAACACCAACAATATTCAGGCCACTACACGATATTGTACGCGGAATGATGACGGAGGTAAGCGGTATACGTAATGATGCAAAATTTAAACGCACAAGCTTCTAACCGCTTACTTATCACACCCGCACACAGCTCAATGACAACGCATCAATAAAGTGGCACCTTGTGGGTCAACGCGCGCAAAATGTGGCGCTCGCCCTCTTGTTTTTGTGAGCACTAGCACGCACGCATGCAGCGAACAACCACAAACGGAGTGATCAACGTACATGACGCGTGCGTGTATTGTTCACGGAAAGACTGCCGCGTACGTGCTGTATGCTGTAGCAATACATTCGGCGACTGCACAACATAGCAGCACGATACAGGTGCAGTCGTAAACAGCACAATCTCGCCATCGGCCATACCATGCTGAATACGCCGGTTCTCGTCCATTCCCCGAAGCTAAGCAGCATTGGGCTCGGTCAGTACTTGGGAGGGAGACCACCTGGGAACACCGAGTGCTGATGGCACCGTTCTTTTGGCTTTTTTATTGCGTGCTTCTGTGACGTCTTGTTTTTTTTTTTCATTTGCACAACGTGTGGGTGGTTGCATTTACTGTAACTTACGTTCAACTGGAGCCTGCTGGTAGAGCCAACGCCGAAGTGTAACACCAACAATATTCAGGCCACTACACGATATTGTACGCGGAATGATGACGGTGGTAAGCGGTATACGTAATGTGCGAAATTTAGTCGCACAAGCTTCTAACCGCTTACTTATCACACCCGCATACAGCTCAATGACAACGCATCAATAAAGTGGCACCTTGTGGGCTGCAACGCGCGCAAAATGTGGCGCTCGCCCTCTTGTTTTTTGAGCACTAGCACGCACGCATGCAGCGAACAACCACAAACGGAGTGATCAACGTACACGACGCGTGCGTGTATTGTTCACGGAAAGACTGCCGCGTACGTGCTGTATGCTGTAGCAATACATTCGGCGACTGCACAACATAGCAGCACGATACAGGTGCAGTCGTAAACAGCACATTCTCGCCATCGGCCATACCATGCTGAATACGCCGGTTCTCGTCCGATCCCCGAAGCTAAGCAGCATTGGGCTCGGTCAGTACTTGGGAGGGAGACCACCTGGGAACACCGAGCGCTGATGGCACCGTTCTTCTTGCTTTTTTATTGCGTGCTTCTGTGACGTCTTGTTTTTTTTTTTCATTTGCACAACGTGTGGGTGGTTGCATTTACTGTAACTTACGTTCAACTGGAGCCTGCTGGTAGAGCCAACGCCGAAGTGTAACACCAACAATATTCAGGCCACTACACGATATTGTACGCGGAATGATGACGGAGGTAAGCGGTATACGTAATGATGCAAAATTTAAACGCACAAGCTTGTAACCGCTTACTTATCACACCCGCACACAGCTCAATGACAACGCATCAATAAAGTGGCACCTTGTGGGTCAACGCGCGCAAAATGTGGCGCTCGCCCTCTTGTTTTTGTGAGCACTAGCACGCACGCATGCAGCGAACAACCACAAACGGAGTGATCAACGTACACGACGCGTGCGTGTATTGTTCACGGAAAGACTGCCGCGTACGTGCTGTATGCTGTAGCAATACATTCGGCGACTGCACAACATAGCAGCACGATACAGGTGCAGTCGTAAACAGCACATTCTCGCTATCGGCCATACCATGCTGAATACGCCGGTTCTCGTCCGATCCCCGAAGCTAAGCAGCATTGGGCTCGGTCAGTACTTGGGAGGGAGACCACCTGGTAACACCGAGTGCTGATGGCACCGTTCTTTTTGCTTTTTTATTGCGTGCTTCTGTGACGTCTTGTTTTTTTTTTCATTTGCACAACGTGTGGGTGGTTGCATTTACTGTAACTTACGTTCAACTCGAGCCTGCTGGTAGAGCCAACGCCGAAGTGTAACACCAACAATATTCAGGCCACTACACGATATTGTACGCGGAATGATGACGGTGGCAAGCGGTATACGTAATGATGCAAAATTTAGTCGCACAAACTTCTAACCGCTTACTTATCACACCCGCATACAGCTCAATGACAACGCATCAATAAAGTGGCACCTTGTGGGCTGCAACGCGCGCAAAATGTGGCGCTCGCCCTCTTGTTTTTGTGAGCACTAGCACGCACGCATGCAGCAAACAACCACAAACGGAGTGATGAACGTACACTTCGCGTGCGTGTATTGTTCACGGAAACGCTGCCGCGTATGTGCTGTATGCTGAAGCAATACATTCGGCGACTGCACAACATAGCAGCACGATACAGGTGCAGTCGTAAACAGCACATTCTCGCCATCGGCCATACCATGCTGAATACGCCGGTTCTCGTCCGATCCCCGAACCTAAGCAGCAGTGGGCTCGGTCAGTACTTGGGAGGGAGACCACCTGGGAACACCGATTGCTGATGGCACCGTTTTTATTGCGTGCTTCTGTGACGTCTTGTTTTTTTTTTTCATTTGCACAACGTGTGGGTGGTTGCATTTACTGTAACTTACGTTCAACTGGAGCCTGTTGGTAGAGCCAACGCCGAAGTGTAACACCAACAATATTCAGGCCACTACACGATATTGTACGCGGAATGATGACGGTGGTCAGCGGTATACGCAATGATGCAAAATTTAGTCGCACAAGCTTCTAACCGCTTACTTATCACACCCGCGTACAGCTCAATGACAACGCATCAATAAAGTGGCACCTTGTGGGCTGCAACGCGCGCAAAATGTGGCGCTCGCCCTCTTGTTTTTGTGAGCACTAGCACGCACGCATGCAGCGAACAACCACAAACGGAGTGATCAACGTACACGACGCGTGCGTGTATTGTTCACGGAAAGACTGCCGCGTACGTGCTGTATGCTGTAGCAATACATTCGGCGACGGCACAACATAGCAGCACGATACAGGTGCAGTCGTAAACAGCACACTCTCGCCATCGGCCATACCATGCTGAATACGCCGGTTCTCGTGCGATCCCCGAAGCTAAGCAGCATTTGGCTCGGTCAGTACTTGGGAGGGAGACCACCTGGGAACACCGATTGCTGATGGCACCGTTTTTATTGCGTGCTTCTGTGACGTCTTGTTTTTTTTTTTCATTTGCACAACGTGTGGGTGGTTGCATTTACTGTAACTTACGTTCAACTGGAGCCTGTTGGTAGAGCCAACGCCGAAGTGTAACACCAACAATATTCAGGCCACTACACGATATTGTACGCGGAATGATGACGGTGGTAAGCGGTATACGTAATGATGCAAAATTTAGTCGCACAAGCTTCTAACCGCTTACTTATCACACCCGCATACAGCTCAATGACAACGCATCAATAAAGTGGCACCTTGTGGGCTGCAACGCGCGCAAAATGTGGCGCTCGCCCTCTTGTTTTTGTGAGCACTAGCACGCACGCATGCAGCGAACAACCACAAACGGAGTGATCAACGTACACGACGCGTGCGTGTATTGTTCACGGAAAGACTGCCGCGTACGTGCTGTATGCTGTAGCAATACATTCGGCGACGGCACAACATAGCAGCACGATACAGGTGCAGTCGTAAACAGCACATTCTCGCCATCGGCCATACCATGCTGAATACGCCGGTTCTCGTCCGATCCCCGAAGCTAAGCAGCATTGGGCTCGGTCAGTACTTGGGAGGGAGACCACCTGGGAACACCGAGTGCTGATGGCACCGTTCTTTTTGCTTTTTTAATGCGTGCTTCTGTGACGTCTTGTTTTTTTTTTTTCATTTGCACAACGTGTTGGTGGTTGCATTTACTGTAACTTACGTTCAACTGGAGCCTGCTGGTAGAGCCAACGCCGAAGTGTAACACCAACAATATTCAGGCCACTACACGATATTGTACGCGGAATGATGACGGTGGTAAGCGGTATACGTAATGATGCAAAGTTTAGTCGCACAAGCTTCTAACCGCTTACTTATCACACCCGCATACAGCTCAATGGCAAAGCATCAAAAAAGTGGCACCTTGTGTGCTGCAACGCGCGCAAGATGTGGCGCTCGCGCTCTTGTTTTTGTGAGCTCTAGCATGCACGAATGCAGCGAACAACCACAAACGGAGTGATCAACGTACACGACGCGTCCGTGTATTGTTCACGGAAAGACTGCCGCGTACGTGCTGTATGCTGTAGCAATACATTCGGCGACTGCACAACATAGCAGCACGATACAGGTGCAGTCGTAAACAGCACATTCTCGCCATCGGCCATACCATGCTGAATACGCCGGTTCTCGTCCGATCCCCGAAGCTAAGCAGCATCGGGCTCGGTCAGTACTTGGGAGGGAGACCACCTGGGAACACCTAGTGCTGATGGCACCGTTCTTTTTGCTTTTTTATTGCGTGCTTCTGTGACGTCTTGTTTTTTTTTCATTTGCACAACGTGTGGGTGGTTGCATTTACTGTAACTTACGTTCAACTGGAGCCTGCTGGTAGAGCCAACGCCGAAGTGTAACACCAACAATATTCAGGCCACTACACGATATTGTACGCGGAATGATGACGGTGGTAAGCGGTATACGTAATGATGCAAAATTTAGTCGCACAAGCTTCTAACCGCTTACTTATCACACCCGCATACAGCTCAATGACAACGCATCAATAAAGTGGCACCTTGTGGGCTGCAACGCGCGCAAAATGTGGCGCTCGCCCTCTTGTTTTTGTGAGCACTAGCACGCACGCATGCAGCGAACAACCACAAACGGAGTGATCAACGTACACGACGCGTGCGTGTATTGTTCACGGAAAGACTGCCGCGTACGTGCTGTATGCTGTAGCAATACATTCGGCGACTGCACAACATAGCAGCACGATACAGGTGCAGTCGTAAACAGCACATTCTCGCCATCGGCCTTACCATGCTGAATACGCCGGTTCTCGTCCGATCCCCGAAGCTAAGCAGCATTAGGCTCGGTCAGTACTTGGGAGGGAGACCACCTGTGAACACCGAGTGCTGATGGCACCGTTCTTTTTGCTTTTTTATTGCGTGCTTCTGTGACGTCTTGTTTTTTTTTCATTTGCACAACGTGTGGGTGGTTGCATTTACTGTAACTTACGTTCAACTGGAGCCTGCTGGTAGAGCCAACGCCGAAGTGTAACACCAACAATATTCAGGCCACTACACGATATTGTACGCGGAATGATGACGGTGGTAAGCGGTATACGTAATGATGCAAAATTTAGTCGCACAAGCTTCTAACCGCTTACTTATCACACCCGCATACAGCTCAATGACAACGCATCAATAAAGTGGCACCTTGTGGGCTGCAACGCGCGCAAAATGTGGCGCTCGCCCTCTTGTTTTTGTGAGCACTAGCACGCACGCATGCAGCGAACAACCACAAACGGAGTGATCAACGTACACGACGCGTGCGTGTATTGTTCACGGAAAGACTGCCGCGTACGTGCTGTATGCTGTAGCAATACATTCGGCGACTGCACAACATAGCAGCACGATACAGGTGCAGTCGTAAACAGCACATTCTCGCCATCGGCCTTACCATGCTGAATACGCCGGTTCTCGTCCGATCCCCGAAGCTAAGCAGCATTAGGCTCGGTCAGTACTTGGGAGGGAGACCACCTGGGAACACCGAGTGCTGATGGCACCGTTCTTTTTGCTTTTTTATTGCGTGCTTGTGTGACGTCTTGTTTTTTTTTTCATTTGCACAACGTGTGGGTGGTTGCATTTACTGTAACTTACGTTCAACTGGAGCCTGCTGGTAGAGCCAACGCCGAAGTGTAACACCAACAATATTCAGGCCACTACACGATATTGTACGCGGAATGATGACGGTGGTAAGCGGTATACGTAATGATGCAAAATTTAGTCGCACAAGCTTCTAACCGCTTACTTATCACACCCGCATACAGCTCAATGACAACGCATCAATAAAGTGGCACCTTGTGGGCTGCAACGCGCGCAAAATGTGGCGCTCGCCCTCCTGTTTTTGTGAGCACTAGCACGCACGCATGCAGCGAACAACCACAAACGGAGTGATCAACGTACACGACGCGTGCGTGTATTGTTCACGGAAAGACTGCCGCGTACGTGCTGTATGCTGTAGCAATACATTCGGCGACTGCACAACATAGCAGCACGATACAGGTGCAGTCGTAAACAGCACATTCTCGCCATCGACCTTACCATGCTGAATACGCCGGTTCTCGTCCGATCCCCGAAGCTAAGCAGCATTAGGCTCGGTCAGTACTTGGGAGGGAGAGCACCTGGGAAGAGCGAGTGCTGATGGCACCGTTCTTTTTGCTTTTTTATTGCGTGCTTCTGTGACGTCTTGTTTTTTTTTCATTTGCACAACGTGTGGGTGGTTGCATTTACTGTAACTTACGTTCAACTGGAGCCTGCTGGTAGAGCCAACGCCGAAGTGTAACACCAACAATATTCAGGCCACTACACGATATTGTACGCGGAATGATGACGGTGGTAAGCGGTATACGTAATGATGCAAAATTTAGTCGCACAAGGTTCTAACCGCTTACTTATCACACCCGCATACAGCTCAATGACAACGCATCAATAAAGTGGCACCTTGTGGGCTGCAACGCACGCAAAATGTGGCGCTCGCCCTCTTGTTTTTGTGAGCACTAGCACGCACGCATGCAGCGAACAACCACAAACGGAGTGATCAACGTACACGACGCGTGCGTGTATTGTTCACGGAAAGACTGCCGCGTACGTGCTGTATGCTGTAGCAATACATTCGGCGACGGCACAACATAGCAGCACGATACAGGTGCAGTCGTAAACAGCACATTCTCGCCATCGGCCATACCATGCTGAATACGCCGGTTCTCGTCCGATCCCCGAAGCTAAGCAGCATTGGGCTCGGTCAGTACTTGGGAGGGAGACCACCTGGGAACACCGAGTGCTGATGGCACCGTTCTTTTTGCTTTTTTATTGCGTGCTTCTGTGACGTCTTGTTTTTTTTTTCATTTGCACAACGTGTGGGTGGTTGCATTTACTGTAACTTACGTTCAACTGGAGCCTGCTGGTAGAGCCAACGCCGAAGTGTAACACCAACAATATTCAGGCCACTACACGATGTTGTACGCGGAATGATGACGGTGGTAAGCGGTATACGTAATGATGCAAAATTTTGTCGCACAAGCTTCGAACCGCTTACTTATCACACCCGCATACAGCTCAATGACAACGCATCAATAAAGTGGCACCTTGTGGGCTGCAACGCGCGCAAAATGTGGCGCTCGCCCTCTTGTTTTTGTGAGCACTAGCACGCACGCATGCAGAGAACAACCACAAACGGAGTGATCAACTTACACGACGCGTGCGTGTATTGTTCACGGAAAGACTGCCGCGTACGTGCTGTATGCTGTAGCAATACATTCGGCGACTGCACAACATAGCAGCACGATACAGGTGCTGTCGTAAACAGCACATTCTAGCCATCGGCCATACCATGCTGAATACGCCGGTTCTCGTCCGATCCCCGAAGCTAAGCAGCATTGGGCTCGGTCAGTACTTGGGAGGGAGAACACCTGGGAACACCGAGTGCTGATGGCACCGTTGTTTTTGCTTTTTATTGTGTGCTTTTGTGACGTCTCGTTTTTTTTTTCATTTGCACAACGTGTGGGTGGTTGCATTTACTGTAACTTACGTTCAACTGGAGCCTGCTGGTAGAGCCAACGCCGAAGTGTAACACCAACAATATTCAGGCCACTACACGATATTGTACGCGGAATGATGACGGTGGTAAGCGGTATACGTAATGATGCAAAATTTAGTCGCACAAGCTTCTAACCGCTTACTTATCACACCCGCATACAGCTCAATGACAACGCATCAATAAAGTGGCACCTTGTGGGCTGCAACGCGCGCAAAATGTGGCGCTCGCCCTCTTGTTTTTGTGAGCACTAGCACGCACGCATGCAGCGAACAACCACAAACGGAGTGATCAACGTACACGACGCGTGCGTGTATTGTTCACGGAAAGACTGCCGCGTACGTGCTGTATGCTGTAGCAATACATTCGGCGACTGCACAACATAGCAGCACGATACAGGTGCAGTCGTAAACAGCACATTCTCGCCATCGGCCTTACCATGCTGAATACGCCGGTTCTCGTCCGATCCCCGAAGCTAAGCAGCATTAGGCTCGGTCAGTACTTGGGAGGGAGACCACCTGGGAACACCGAGTGCTGATGGCACCGTTCTTTTTGCTTTTTTATTGCGTGCTTGTGTGACGTCTTGTTTTTTTTTTCATTTGCACAACGTGTGGGTGGTTGCATTTACTGTAACTTACGTTCAACTGGAGCCTGCTGGTAGAGCCAACGCCGAAGTGTAACACCAACAATATTCAGGCCACTACACGATATTGTACGCGGAATGATGACGGTGGTAAGCGGTATACGTAATGATGCAAAATTTAGTCGCACAAGCTTCTAACCGCTTACTTATCACACCCGCATACAGCTCAATGACAACGCATCAATAAAGTGGCACCTTGTGGGCTGCAACGCGCGCAAAATGTGGCGCTCGCCCTCCTGTTTTTGTGAGCACTAGCACGCACGCATGCAGCGAACAACCACAAACGGAGTGATCAACGTACACGACGCGTGCGTGTATTGTTCACGGAAAGACTGCCGCGTACGTGCTGTATGCTGTAGCAATACATTCGGCGACTGCACAACATAGCAGCACGATACAGGTGCAGTCGTAAACAGCACATTCTCGCCATCGACCTTACCATGCTGAATACGCCGGTTCTCGTCCGATCCCCGAAGCTAAGCAGCATTAGGCTCGGTCAGTACTTGGGAGGGAGAGCACCTGGGAAGAGCGAGTGCTGATGGCACCGTTCTTTTTGCTTTTTTATTGCGTGCTTCTGTGACGTCTTGTTTTTTTTTCATTTGCACAACGTGTGGGTGGTTGCATTTACTGTAACTTACGTTCAACTGGAGCCTGCTGGTAGAGCCAACGCCGAAGTGTAACACCAACAATATTCAGGCCACTACACGATATTGTACGCGGAATGATGACGGTGGTAAGCGGTATACGTAATGATGCAAAATTTAGTCGCACAAGGTTCTAACCGCTTACTTATCACACCCGCATACAGCTCAATGACAACGCATCAATAAAGTGGCACCTTGTGGGCTGCAACGCACGCAAAATGTGGCGCTCGCCCTCTTGTTTTTGTGAGCACTAGCACGCACGCATGCAGCGAACAACCACAAACGGAGTGATCAACGTACACGACGCGTGCGTGTATTGTTCACGGAAAGACTGCCGCGTACGTGCTGTATGCTGTAGCAATACATTCGGCGACGGCACAACATAGCAGCACGATACAGGTGCAGTCGTAAACAGCACATTCTCGCCATCGGCCATACCATGCTGAATACGCCGGTTCTCGTCCGATCCCCGAAGCTAAGCAGCATTGGGCTCGGTCAGTACTTGGGAGGGAGACCACCTGGGAACACCGAGTGCTGATGGCACCGTTCTTTTTGCTTTTTTATTGCGTGCTTCTGTGACGTCTTGTTTTTTTTTTCATTTGCACAACGTGTGGGTGGTTGCATTTACTGTAACTTACGTTCAACTGGAGCCTGCTGGTAGAGCCAACGCCGAAGTGTAACACCAACAATATTCAGGCCACTACACGATGTTGTACGCGGAATGATGACGGTGGTAAGCGGTATACGTAATGATGCAAAATTTTGTCGCACAAGCTTCGAACCGCTTACTTATCACACCCGCATACAGCTCAATGACAACGCATCAATAAAGTGGCACCTTGTGGGCTGCAACGCGCGCAAAATGTGGCGCTCGCCCTCTTGTTTTTGTGAGCACTAGCACGCACGCATGCAGAGAACAACCACAAACGGAGTGATCAACTTACACGACGCGTGCGTGTATTGTTCACGGAAAGACTGCCGCGTACGTGCTGTATGCTGTAGCAATACATTCGGCGACTGCACAACATAGCAGCACGATACAGGTGCTGTCGTAAACAGCACATTCTAGCCATCGGCCATACCATGCTGAATACGCCGGTTCTCGTCCGATCCCCGAAGCTAAGCAGCATTGGGCTCGGTCAGTACTTGGGAGGGAGAACACCTGGGAACACCGAGTGCTGATGGCACCGTTGTTTTTGCTTTTTATTGTGTGCTTTTGTGACGTCTCGTTTTTTTTTTCATTTGCACAACGTGTGGGTGGTTGCATTTACTGTAACTTACGTTCAACTGGAGCCTGCTGGTAGAGCCAACGCCGAAGTGTAACACCAACAATATTCAGGCCACTACACGATATTGTACGCGGAATGATGACGGTGGTAAGCGGTATACGTAATGATGCAAAGTTTAGTCGCACAAGCTTCTAACCGCTTACTTATCACACCCGCATACAGCTCAATGACAAAGCATCAAAAAAGTGGCACCTTGTGTGCTGCAACGCGCGCAAGATGTGGCGCTCGCCCTCTTGTTTTTGTGAGCACTAGCATGCACGAATGCAGCGAACAACCACAAACGGAGTGATCAACGTACACGACGCGTGCGTGTATTGTTCACAGAAAGACTGCCGCGTACGTGCTGTATGCTGTAGCAATACATTCGGCGACTGCACAACATAGCAGCACGATACAGGTGCAGTCGTAAACAGCACATTCACGCCATCGGCCATACCATGCTGAATACGCCGGTTCTCGTCCGATCCCCGAAGCTAAGCAGCATTGGGCTCGGTCAGTACTTGGGAGGGAGACCACCTGGGAACACCGAGTGCTGATGGCACCGTTCTTTCTGCTTTTTTATTGCGTGCTTCTGTGACGTCTTGTTTTTTTTTTCATTTGCACAACGTGTGGGTGGTTGCATTTACTGTAACTTACGTTCAACTGGAGCCTGCTGGTAGAGCCAACGCCGAAGTGTAACACCAACAATATTCAGGCCACTACACGATATTGTACGCGGAATGATGACGGTGGTAAGCGGTATACGTAATGATGCAAAATTTAGTCGCACAAGCTTCTAACCGCTTACTTATCACACCCGCATACAGCTCAATGACAACGCATCAATAAAGTGGCACCTTGTGGGCTGCAACGCGCGCAAAATGTGGCGCTCGCCCTCTTGTTTTTGTGAGCACTAGCACGCACTTATGCAGCGAACAACCACAAACGGAGTGATCAAGGTACACGACGCGTGCGTGTATTGTTCACGGAAAGACTGCCGCGTACGTGCTGTATGCTGTAGCAATACATTCGGCGACTGCACAACATAGCAGCACGATACAGGTGCAGTCGTAAACAGCACATTCTCGCCATCGGCCTTACCATGCTGAATACGCCGGTTCTCGTCCGATCCCCGAAGCTAAGCAGCATTAGGCTCGGTCAGTACTTGGGAGGGAGACCACCTGGGAACACCGAGTGCTGATGGCACCGTTCTTTTTGCTTTTTTATTGCGTGCTTCTGTGACGTCTTGTTCTTTTTTTTCATTTGCATAACGTGTGGGTGGTTGCATTTACTGTAACTTACGTTCAACTGGAGCCTGCTGGTAGAGCCAACGCCGAAGTGTAACACCAACAATATTCAGGCCACTACACGATATTGTACGCGGAATGATGACGGTGGTAAGCGGTATACGTAATGAAGCAAAATTTAGTCGCACAAGCTTCTAACCGCTTACTTATCACACCCGCATACAGCTCAATGACAACGCATCAATAAAGTGGCACCTTGTGGGCTGCAACGCGCGCAAAATGTGGCGCTCGCCCTCTTGTTTTTGTGAGCACTAGCACGCACGCATGCAGCGAACAACCACAAACGGAGTGATCAACGTACACGACGCGTGCGTGTATTGTTCACGGAAAGACTGCCGCGTATGTGCTGTATGCTGTAGCAATACATTCGGCGACTGCACAACATAGCAGCACGATACAGGTGCAGTCGTAAACAGCACATTCTCGCCATCGGCCTTACCATGCTGAATACGCCGGTTCTCGTCCGATCCCCGAAGCTAAGCAGCATTAGGCTCGGTCAGTACTTGGGAGGGAGACCACCTGGGAACACCGAGTGCTGATGGCACCGTTCTTTTTGCTCTTCATTGCGTGCTTCTGTGACGTCTTGTTTTTTTTTTTTCATTTGTACAACGTGTGGGTGGTTGCATTTACTGTAACTTACGTTCAAATGGAGCCTGCTGGTAGAGCCAACGCCGAAGTGTAACACCAACAATATTCAGGCCACAACACGATATTGTACGCGGAATGATGACGGTGGTAAGCGGTATACGTAATGATGCAAAATTTAGTCGAACAAGCTTCTAACCGCTTACTTATCACACCCGCATACAGCTCAATGACAACGCATCAATAAAGTGGCACCTTGTGGGCTGCAGCGCGCGCAAAATGTGGCGCTCGCCCTCTTGTTTTTGTGAGCACTAGCACGCACGCATGCAGCGAACAACCACAAACGGAGTGATCATCGTACACGACGCGTGCGTGTATTGTTCACGGAAAGACTGCCGCGTACGTGCTGTATGCTGTAGCAATACATTCGGCGACGGCACAACATAGCAGCACGATACAGGTGCAGTCGTAAACAGCACATTCTCGCCATCGGCCATACCATGCTGAATACGCCGGTTCTCGTCCGATCCCCGAAGCTAAGCAGCATTGGGCTCGGTCAGTACTTGGGAGGGAGACCACCTGGGAACACCGAGTGCTGATGGCACCGTTCTTTTTGCTTTTTTATTGCGTGCTTCTGTGACGTCTTGTTTTTTTTTCATTTGCACAACGTGTGGGTGGTTGCATTTACTGTAACTTACGTTCAACTGGAGCCTGCTGGTAGAGCCAACGCCGAAGTGTAACACCAACAATATTCAGGCCACTACACGATATTGTACGCGGAATGATGACGGTGGTAAGCGGTATACGTAATGATGCAAAATGTAGTCGCACAAGCTTCTAACCGCTTGCTTATCACACCCGCATACAGCTCAATGACAACGCATCAATAAAGTGGCACCTTGTGGGCTGCAACGCGCGCAAAATGTGGCGCTCGCCCTCTTGTTTTTGTGAGCACTAGCACGCACGCATGCAGCGAACAACCACAAACGGAGTGATCAACGTACACGACGCGTGCGTGTATTGTTCACGGAAAGACTGCCGCGTACGTGTTGTATGCTGTAGCAATACATTCGGCGACTGCACACCATAGCAGCACGATACAGGTGCAGTCGTAAACAGCACATTCTCGCCATCGGCCTTACCATGCTGAATACGCCGGTTCTCGTCCGATCCCCGAAGCTAAGCAGCATTAGGCTCGGTCAGTACTTGGGAGGGAGACCACCTGGGAACACCGAGTGCTGATGGCACCGTTCTTTTTGCTTTTTTATTGCGTGCTTGTGTGACGTCTTGTTTTTTTTTCATTTGCACAACGTGTGGGTGGTTGCATTTACTGTAACTTACGTTCAACTGGAGCCTGCTGGTAGAGCCAACGCCGAAGTGTAACACCAACAATATTCAGGCCACTACACGATATTGTACGCGGAATGATGACGGTGGTAAGCGGTATACGTAATGATGCAAAATTTAGTCCCACAAGCTTCTAACCGCTTACTTATCACACCCGCATACAGCTCAATGACAACGCATCAATAAAGTGGCACCTTGTGGGCTGCAGCGCGCGCAAAATGTGGCGCTCGCCCTCTTGTTTTTGTGAGCACTAGCACGCACGCATGCAGCGAACAACCACAAACGGAGTGATCAACGTACACGACGCGTGCGTGTATTGTTCACGGAAAGACTGCCGCGTACGTGCTGTATGCTGTAGCAATACATTCGGCGACGGCACAACATAGCAGCACGATACAGGTGCAGTCGTAAACAGCACATTCTCGCCATCGGCCATACCATGCTGAATACGCCGGTTCTCGTCCGATCCCCGAAGCTAAGCAGCATTGGGCTCGGTCAGTACTTGGGAGGGAGACCACCTGGGAACACCGAGTGCTGATGGCACCGTTCTTTTTGCTTTTTTATTGCGTACTTCTGTGACGTCTTGTTTTTTTTTCATTTGCACAACGTGTGGGTGGTTGCATTTACTGTAACTTACGTTCAACTGGAGCCTGCTGGTAGAGCCAACGCCGAAGTGTAACACCAACAATATTCAGGCCACTACACGATATTGTACGCGGAATGATGACGGTGGTAAGCGGTATACGTAATGATGCAAAATGTAGTCGCACAAGCTTCTAACCGCTTACTTATCACACCCGCATACAGCTCAATGACAACGCATCAATAAAGTGGCACCTTGTGGGCTGCAACGCGCGCAAAATGTGGCGCTCGCCCTCTTGTTTTTGTGAGCACTAGCACGCACGCATGCAGCGAACAACCACAAACGGAGTGATCAACGTACACGACGCGTGCGTGTATTGTTCACGGAAAGACTTCCGCGTACGTGTTGTATGCTGTAGCAATACATTCGGCGACTGCACACCATAGCAGCACGATACAGGTGCAGTCGTAAACAGCACATTCTCGCCATCGGCCTTACCATGCTGAATACGCCGGTTCTCGTCCGATCCCCGAAGCTAAGCAGCATTAGGCTCGGTCAGTACTTGGGAGGGAGACCACCTGGGAACACCGAGTGCTGATGGCACCGTTCTTTTTGCTTTTTTATTGCGTGCTTGTGTGACGTCTTGTTTTTTTTTCATTTGCACAACGTGTGGGTGGTTGCATTTACTGTAACTTACGTTCAACTGGAGCCTGCTGGTAGAGCCAACGCCGAAGTGTAACACCAACAATATTCAGGCCACTACACGATATTGTACGCGGAATGATGACGGTGGTAAGCGGTATACGTAATGATGCAAAATTTAGTCGCACAAGCTTCTAACCGCTTACTTATCACACCCGCATACAGCTCAATGACAACGCATCAATAAAGTGGCACCTTGTGGGCTGCAACGCACGCAAAATGTGGCGCTCGCCCTCTTCTTTTTGTGAGCACTAGCACGCACGCATGCAGCGAACAACCACAAACGGAGTGATCAACGTACACGACGCTTGCGTGTATTGTTCACGGAAAGACTGCCGCGTACGTGCTGTATGCTGTAGCAATACATTCGGCGACTGCACAACATAGCAGCACGATACAGGTGCAGTCGGAAACAGCACATTCTCGCCATCGGCCATACCATGCTGAATACGCCGGTTCTCGTCCGATCCCCGAAGCTAAGCAGCATTGGGCTCGGTCAGTACTTGGGAGGGAGACCACCTGGGAACACCGAGTGCTGATGGCACCGTTCTTTTTGCTTTTTTATTGCGTGCTTCTGTGACGTCTTGTTTTTTTTTTCATTTGCACAACGTGTGGGTGGTTGCATTTACTGTAACTTACGTTCAACTGGAGCCTGCTGGTAGAGCCAACGCCGAAGTGTAACACCAACAATATTCAGGCCACTACACGATATTGTACGCGGAATGATGACGGTGGTAAGCGGTATACGTAATGATGCAAAATTTTGTCGCACAAGCTTCGAACCGCTTACTTATCACACCCGCATACAGCTCAATGACAACGCATCAATAAAGTGGCACCTTGTGGGCTGCAACGCGCGCAAAATGTGGCGCTCGCCCTCTTGTTTTTGTGAGCACTAGCACGCACGCATGCAGAGATCAACCACAAACGGAGTGATCAACTTACACGACGCGTGCGTGTATTGTTCACGGAAAGACTGCCGCGTACGTGCTGTATGCTGTAGCAATAAATTCGGCGACTGCACAACATAGCAGCACGATACAGGTGCTGTCGTAAACAGCACATTCTAGCCATCGGCCATACCATGCTGAATACGCCGGTTCTCGTCCGATCCCCGAAGCTAAGAAGCATTGGGCTCGGTCAGTACTTGGGAGGGAGAACACCTGGGAACACCGAGTGCTGATGGCACCGTTGTTTTTGCTTTTTATTGTGTGCTTTTGTGACGTCTTGTTTTTTTTTCATTTGCACAACGTGTGGGTGGTTGCATTTACTGTAACTTACGTTCAACTGGAGCCTGCTGGTAGATCCAACGCCGAAGTGTAACACCAACAATATTCAGGCCACTACACGATATTGTACGCGGAATGATGACGGTGGTAACCGGTATACGTAATGATGCAAAATTTAGTCGCACAAGCTTCTAACCGCTTACTTATCACACCCGCATACAGCTCAATGACAACGCATCAATAAAGTGGCACCTTGTGGGCTGCAACGCGCGCAAAATGTGGCGCTCGCCCTCTTGTTTTTGTGAGCACTAGCACGCACGCATGCAGCGAACAACCACAAACGGAGTGATCAACGTACACGACGCGTGCGTGTTTTGTTCACGGAAAGACTGCCGCGTACGTGCTGTATGCTGTAGCAATACATTCGGCGACGGCACAACATAGCACCACGATACAGGTGCAGTCGTAAACAGCACATTCTCGCCATCGGCCATACCATGCTGAATACGCCGGTTCTCGTCCGATCCCCGAAGCTAAGCAGCATTGGGCTCGGTCAGTACTTGGGAGGGAGACCACCTGGGAACACAGAGTGCTGATGGCACCGTTCTTTTTGCTTTTTTAATGCGTGCTTCTGTGACGTCTTGTTTTTTTTTTCATTTGCACAACGTGTGGGTGGTTGCATTTACTGTAACTTACGTGAAACTGGAGCCTGCTGGTAGAGCCAACGCCGAAGTGTAACACCAACAATATTCAGGCCACTACACGATATTGTACGCGGAATGATGACGGTGGTAAGCGGTATACGTAATGATGCAAAGTTTAGTCGCACAAGCTTCTAACCGCTTACTTATCACACCCGCATACAGCTCAATGACAAAGCATCAAAAAAGTGGCACCTTGTGTGCTGCAACGCGCGCAAGATGTGGCGCTCGCCCTCTTGTTTTTGTGAGCACTAGCATGCACGAATGCAGCGAACAACCACAAACGGAGTGATCAACGTACACGACGCGTGCGTGTATTGTTCACAGAAAGACTGCCGCGTACGTGCTGTATGCTGTAGCAATACATTCGGCGACTGCACAACATAGCAGCACGATACAGGTGCAGTCGTAAACAGCACATTCTCGCCATCGGCCATACCATGCTGAATACGCCGGTTCTCGTCCGATCCCCGAAGCTAAGCAGCATTGGGCTCGGTCAGTACTTGGGAGGGAGACCACCTGGGAACACCGAGTGCTGATGGCACCGTTCTTTCTGCTTTTTTATTGCGTGCTTCTGTGACGTCTTGTTTTTTTTTTCATTTGCACAACGTGTGGGTGGTTGCATTTACTGTAACTTACGTTCAACTGGAGCCTGCTGGTAGAGCCAACGCCGAAGTGTAACACCAACAATATTCAGGCCACTACACGATATTGTACGCGGAATGATGACGGTGGTAAGCGGTATACGTAATGATGCAAAATTTAGTCGCACAAGCTTCTAACCGCTTACTTAACACACCCGCATACAGCTCAATGACAACGCATCAATAAAGTGGCACCTTGTGGGCTGCAACGCGCGCAAAATGTGGCGCTCGCCCTCTTGTTTTTGTGAGCACTAGCACGCACGCATGTAGCGAACAACCACAAACGGAGTGATCAACATACACGACGCGTGCGTGTATTGTTCACGGAAAGACTGCCGCGTACGTGCTGTATGCTGTAGCAATACATTCGGCGACTGCACAACATAGCAGCACGATACAGGTGCAGTCGTAAACAGCACATTCTCGCCATCGGCCTTACCATGCTGAATACGCCGGTTCTCGTCCGATCCCCGAAGCTAAGCAGCATTAGGCTCGGTCAGTACTTGGGAGGGAGACCACCTGGGAACACCGAGTGCTGATGGCACCGTTCTTTTTGCTTTTTTATTGCGTGCTTGTGTGACGTCTTGTTTTTTTTTTTCATTTGCACAACGTGTGGGTGGTTGCTTTTACTGTAACTAACGTTCAACTGGAGCCTGCTGGTAGAGCCAACGCCGAAGTGTAACACCAACAATATTCAGGCCACTACACGATATTGTACGCGGAATGATGACGGTGGTAAGCTGTATACGTAATGATGCAAAATTTAGTCGCACAAGCTTCTAACCGCTTACTTATCACACCCGCATACAGCTCAATGACAACGCATCAATAAAGTGGCACCTTGTGGGCTGCAACGCGCGCAAAATGTGGCGCTCGCCCTCCTGTTTTTGTGAGCACTAGCACGCACGCATGCAGCGAACAACCACAAACGGAGTGATCAACGTACACGACGCGTGCGTGTATTGTTCACGGAAAGACTGCCGCGTACGTGCTGTATGCTGTAGCAATGCATTCGGCGACTGCACAACATAGCAGCACGATACAGGGGCAGTCGTAAACAGCACATTGTCGCCATCGGCCTTACCATGCTGAATACGCCGGTTCTCGTCCGATCCCCGAAGCTAAGCAGCATTAGGCTCGGTCAGTACTTGGGAGGGAGAGCACCTGGGAACAGCGAGTGCTGATGGCACCGTTCTTTTTGCTTTTTTATTGCGTGCTTCTGTGACGTCTTGTTTTTTTTTTCATTTGCACAACGTGTGGGTGGTTGCATTTACTGTAACTTACGTTCAACTGGAGCCTGCTGGTAGAGCCAACGCCGAAGCGTAACACCAACAATATTCAGGCCACTACACGATATTGTACGCGGAATGATGACGGTGGTAAGCGGTATACGTAATGATGCAAAATTTTGTCGCACAAGCTTCGAACCGCTTACTTATCACACCCGCATACAGCTCAATGACAACGCATCAATAAAGTGGCACCTTGTGGGCTGCAACGCGCGCAAAATGTGGCGCTCGCCCTCTTGTTTTTGTGAGCACTAGCACGCACGCATGCAGCGAACAACCACAAACGGAGTGATCAACGTACACGACGCGTGCGTGTTTTGTTCACGGAAAGACTGCCGCGTACGTGCTGTATGCTGTAGCAATACATTCGGCGACGGCACAACATAGCACCACGATACAGGTGCAGTCGTAAACAGCACATTCTCGCCATCGGCCATACCATGCTGAATACGCCGGTTCTCGTCCGATCCCCGAAGCTAAGCAGCATTAGGCTCGGTCAGTACTTGGGAGGGAGAGCACCTGGGAACAGCCAGTGCTGATGGCACCGTTCTTTTTGCTTTTTTATTGCGTGCTTCTGTGACGTCTTGTTTTTTTTTTCATTTGCACAACGTGTGGGTGGTTGCATTTACTGTAACTTACGTTCAACTGGAGCCTGCTGGTAGAGCCAACGCCGAAGCGTAACACCAACAATATTCAGGCCACTACACGATATTGTACGCGGAATGATGACGGTGGTAAGCGGTATACGTAATGATGCAAAATTTTGTCGCACAAGCTTCGAACCGCTTACTTATCACACCCGCATACAGCTCAATGACAACGCATCAATAAAGTGGCACCTTGTGGGCTGCAACGCGCGCAAAATGTGGCGCTCGCCCTCTTGTTTTTGTGAGCACTAGCACGCACGCATGCAGAGAACAACCACAAACGGAGTGATCAACTTACACCACGCGTGCGTGTATTGTTCACGGAAAGACTGCCGCGTACGTGCTGTATGCTGTAGCAATACATTCGGCGACTGCACAACATAGCAGCACGATACAGGTGCTGTCGTAAACAGCACATTCTAGCCATCGGCCATACCATGCTGAATACGCCGGTTCTCGTCCGATCCCCGAAGCTAAGCAGCATTGGGCTCGGTCAGTACTTGGGAGGGAGATCACCTGGGAACACCGAGTGCTGATGGCACCGTTGTTTTTGCTTTTTATTGTGTGCTTTTGTGAGGTCTTGTTTTTTTTTTCATTTGCACAACGTGTGGGTGGTTTCATTTACTGTAACTTACGTTCAACTGGAGCCTGCTGGTAGAGCCAACGCCGAAGTGTAACACCAACAATATTGAGGCCACTACACGATATTGTACGCGGAATGATGACGGTGGTAACCGGTATACGTAATGATGCAAAATTTAGTCGCACAAGCTTCTAACCGCTTACTTATCACACCCGCATACAGCTCAATGACAACGCATCAATAAAGTGGCACCTTGTGGGCTGCAACGCGCGCAAAATGTGGCGCTCGCCCTCTTGTTTTTGTGAGCACTAGCACGCACGCATGCAGCGAACAACCACAAACGGAGTGATCAACGTACACGACGCGTGCGTGTTTTGTTCACGGAAAGACTGCCGCGTACGTGCTGTATGCTGTAGCAATACATTCGGCGACGGCACAACATAGCACCACGATACAGGTGCAGTCGTAAACAGCACATTCTCGCCATCGGCCATACCATGCTGAATACGCCGGTTCTCGTCCGATCCCCGAAGCTAAGCAGCATTGGGCTCGGTCAGTACTTGGGAGGGAGACCACCTGGGAACACCGAGTGCTGATGGCACCGTTCTTTTTGCTTTTTTAATGCGTGCTTCTGTGACGTCTTGTTTTTTTTTTCATTTGCACAACGTGTGGGTGGTTGCATTTACTGTAACTTACGTTCAACTGGAGCCTGCTGGTAGAGCCAACGCCGAAGTGTAACACCAACAATATTCAGGCCACTACACGATATTGTACGCGGAATGATGACGGTGGTAAGCGGTATACGTAATGATGCAAAATTTAGTCGCACAAGCTTCTAACCGCTTACTTATCACACCCGCATACAGCTCAATGACAACGCATCAATAAAGTGGCACCTTGTGGGCTGCAACGCGCGCAAAATGTGGCGCTCGCCCTCTTGTTTTTGTGAGCACTAGCACGCACGCATGCAGCGAACAACCACAAACGGAGTGATCAACATACACGACGCGTGCGTGTATTTTTCACGGAAAGACTGCCGCGTACGTGCTGTATGCTGTAGCAATACATTCGGCGACTGCACAACATAGCAGCACGATACAGGTGCAGTCGTAAACAGCACATTCTCGCCATCGGCCTTACCATGCTGAATACGCCGGTTCTCGTCCGATCCCCGAAGCTAAGCAGCATTAGGCTCGGTCAGTACTTGGGAGGGAGACCACCTGGGAACACCGAGTGCTGATGGCACCGTTCTTTTTGCTTTTTTATTGCGTGCTTGTGTGACGTCTTGTTTTTTTTTTTCATTTGCACAACGTGTGGGTGGTTGCATTTACTGTAACTAACGTTCAACTGGAGCCTGCTGGTAGAGCCAACGCCGAAGTGTAACACCAACAATATTCAGGCCACTACACGATATTGTACGCGGAATGATGACGGTGGTAAGCTGTATACGTAATGATGCAAAATTTAGTCGCACAAGCTTCTAACCGCTTACTTATCACACCCGCATACAGCTCAATGACAACGCATCAATAAAGTGGCACCTTGTGGGCTGCAACGCGCGCAAAATGTGGCGCTCGCCCTCTTGTTTTTGTGAGCACTAGCACGCACGCATGCAGCGAACAACCACAAACGGAGTGATCAACATACACGACGCGTGCGTGTATTGTTCACGGAAAGACTGCCGCGTACGTGCTGTATGCTGTAGCAATACATTCGGCGACTGCACAACATAGCAGCACGATACAGGTGCAGTCGTAAACAGCACATTCTCGCCATCGGCCTTACCATGCTGAATACGCCGGTTCTCGTCCGATCCCCGAAGCTAAGCAGCATTAGGCTCGGTCAGTACTTGGGAGGGAGACCACCTGGGAACACCGAGTGCTGATGGCACCGTTCTTTTTGCTTTTTTATTGCGTGCTTGTGTGACGTCTTGTTTTTTTTTTCATTTGCACAACGTGTGGGTGGTTGCATTTACTGTAACTAACGTTCAACTGGAGCCTGCTGGTAGAGCCAACGCCGAAGTGTAACACCAACAATATTCAGGCCACTACACGATATTGTACGCGGAATGATGACGGTGGTAAGCTGTATACGTAATGATGCAAAATTTAGTCGCACAAGCTTCTAACCGCTTACTTATCACACCCGCATACAGCTCAATGACAACGCATCAATAAAGTGGCACCTTGTGGGCTGCAACGCGCGCAAAATGTGGCGCTCGCCCTCCCGTTTTTGTGAGCACTAGCACGCACGCATGCAGCGAACAACCACAAACGGAGTGATCAACGTACACGACGCGTGCGTGTATTGTTCAAGGAAAGACTGCCGCGTACGTGCTGTATGCTGTAGCAATACATTCGGCGACTGCACAACATAGCAGCACGATACAGGGGCAGTCGTAAACAGCACATTGTCGCCATCGGCCTTACCATGCTGAATACGCCGGTTCTCGTCCGATCCCCGAAGCTAAGCAGCATTAGGCTCGGTCAGTACTTGGGAGGGAGAGCACCTGGGAACAGCGAGTGCTGATGGCACCGTTCTTTTTGCTTTTTTATTGCGTGCTTCTGTGACGTCTTGTTTTTTTTTTCATTTGCACAACGTGTGGGTGGTTGCATTTACTGTAACTTACGTTCAACTGGAGCCTGCTGGTAGAGCCAACGCCGAAGTGTAACACCAACAATATTCAGGCCACTACACGATATTGTACGCGGAATGATGACGGTGGTAAGCGGTATACGTAATGATGCAAAATTTTGTCGCACAAGCTTCGAACCGCTTACTTATCACACCCGCATACAGCTCAATGACAACGCATCAATAAAGTGGCACCTTGTGGGCTGCAACGCGCGCAAAATGTGGCGCTCGCCCTCTTGTTTTTGTGAGCACTAGCACGCACGCATGCAGAGAACAACCACAAACGGAGTGATCAACTTACACGACGCGTGCGTGTATTGTTCACGGAAAGACTGCCGCGTACGTGCTGTATGCTGTAGCAATACATTCGGCGACTGCACAACATAGCAGCACGATACAGGTGCTGTCGTAAACAGCACATTCTAGCCATCGGCCATACCATGCTGAATACGCCGGTTCTCGTCCGATCCCCGAAGCTAAGCAGCATTGGGCTCGGTCAGTACTTGGGAGGGAGAACACCTGGGAACACCGAGTGCTGATGGCACCGTTGTTTTTGCTTTTTATTGTGTGCTTTTGTGACGTCTTGTTTTTTTTTTCATTTGCACAACGTGTGGGTGGTTGCATTTACTGTAACTTACGTTCAACTGGAGCCTGCTGGTAGAGCCAACGCCGAAGTGTAACACCAACAATATTCAGGCCACTACACGATATTGTACGCGGAATGATGACGGTGGTAAGCGGTATACGTAATGATGCAAAATTTAGTCGCACAAGCTTCTAACCGCTTACTTATCACACCCGCATACAGCTCAATGACAACGCATCAATAAAGTGGCACCTTGTGGGCTGCAACGCGCGCAAAATGTGGCGCTCGCCCTCTTGTTTTTGTGAGCACTAGCACGCACGCATGCAGCGAACAACCACAAACGGAGTGATCAACGTACACGACGCGTGCGTGTTTTGTTCACGGAAAGACTGCCGCGTACGTGCTGTATGCTGTAGCAATACATTCGGCGACGGCACAACATAGCAGCACGATACAGGTGCAGTCGTAAACAGCACATTCTCGCCATCGGCCATACCATGCTGAATACGCCGGTTCTCGTCCGATCCCCGAAGCTAAGCAGCATTGGGCTCGGTCAGTACTTGGGAGGGAGACCACCTGGGAACACCGAGTGCTGATGGCACCGTTCTTTTTGCTTTTTTAATGCGTGCTTCTGTGACGTCTTGTTTTTTTTTTCATTTGCACAACGTGTGGGTGGTTGCATTTACTGTAACTTACGTTCAACTGGAGCCTGCTGGTAGAGCCAACGCCGAAGTGTAACACCAACAATATTCAGGCCACTACACGATATTGTACGCGGAATGATGACGGTGGTAAGCGGTATACGTAATGATGCAAAGTTTAGTCGCACAAGCTTCTAACCGCTTACTTATCACACCCGCATACAGCTCAATGACAACGCATCAATGAAGTGGCACCTTGTGGGCTGCAACGCACGCAAAATGTGGCGCTCGCCCTCTTGTTTTTGTGAGCACTAGCATGCACGAATGCAGCGAACAACCACAAACGGAGTGATCAACATACACCACGCGTGCGTGTATTGTTCACAGAAAGACTGCCGCGTACGTGCTGTATGCTGTAGCAATACATTCGGCGACTGCACAACATAGCAGCACGATACAGGTGCAGTCGGAAACAGCACATTCTCGCCATCGGCCATACCATGCTGAATACGCCGGTTCTCGTCCGATCCCCGAAGCTAAGCAGCATTGGGCTCGGTCAGTACTTGGGAGGGAGACCACCTGGGAACACCGAGTGCTGATGGCACCGTTCTTTTTGCTTTTTATTGCGTGCTTCTGTGACGTCTTGTTTTTTTTTTCATTTGCACAACGTGTGGGTGGTTGCATTTACTGTAACTAACGTTCAACTGGAGCCTGCTGGTAGAGCCAACGCCGAAGTGTAACACCAACAATATTCAGGCCACTACACGATATTGTACGCGGAATGATGACGGTGGTAAGCTGTATACGTAATGATGCAAAATTTAGTCGCACAAGCTTCTAACCGCTTACTTATCACACCCGCATACAGCTCAATGACAACGCATCAATAAAGTGGCACCTTGTGGGCTGCAACGCGCGCAAAATGTGGCGCTCGCCCTCCTGTTTTTGTGAGCACTAGCACGCACGCATGCAGCGAACAACCACAAACGGAGTGATCAACGTACACGACGCGTGCGTGTATTGTTCACGGAAAGACTGCCGCGTACGTGCTGTATGCTGTAGCAATACATTCGGCGACTGCACAACATAGCAGCACGATACAGGGGCAGTCGTAAACAGCACATTGTCGCCATCGGCCTTACCATGCTGAATACGCCGGTTCTCGTCCGATCCCCGAAGCTAAGCAGCATTAGGCTCGGTCAGTACTTGGGAGGGAGAGCACCTGGGAACAGCGAGTGCTGATGGCACCGTTCTTTTTGCTTTTTTATTGCGTGCTTCTGTGACGTCTTGTTTTTTTTTTTCATTTGCACAACGTGTGGGTGGTTGCATTTACTGTAACTTACGTTCAACTGGAGCCTGCTGGTAGAGCCAACGCCGAAGTGTAACACCAACAATATTCAGGCCACTACACGATATTGTACGCGGAATGATGACGGTGGTAAGCGGTATACGTAATGACGCAAAATTTTGTCGCACAAGCTTCGAACCGCTTACTTATCACACCCGCATACAGCTCAATGACAACGCATCAATAAAGTGGCACCTTGTGGGCTGCAACGCGCGCAAAATGTGGCGCTCGCCCTCTTGTTTTTGTGAGCACTAGCACGCACGCATGCAGAGAACAACCACAAACGGAGTGATCAACTTACACGACGCGTGCGTGTATTGTTCACGGAAAGACTGCCGCGTACGTGCTGTATGCTGTAGCAATACATTCGGCGACTGCACAACATAGCAGCACGATACAGGTGCTGTCGTAAACAGCACATTCTAGCCATCGGCCATACCATGCTGAATACGCCGGTTCTCGTCCGATCCCCGAAGCTAAGCAGCATTGGGCTCGGTCAGTACTTGGGAGGGAGAACACCTGGGAACACCGAGTGCTGATGGCACCGTTGTTTTTGCTTTTTATTGTGTGCTTTTGTGACGTCTTGTTTTTTTTTTCATTTGCACAACGTGTGGGTGGTTGCATTTACTGTAACTTACGTTCAACTGGAGCCTGCTGGTAGAGCCAACGCCGAAGTGTAACACCAACAATATTCAGGCCACTACACGATATTGTACGCGGAATGATGACGGTGGTAAGCGGTATACGTAATGATGCAAAATTTAGTCGCACAAGCTTCTAACCGCTTACTTATCACACCCGCATACAGCTCAATGACAACGCATCAATAAAGTGGCACCTTGTGGGCTGCAACGCGCGCAAAATGTGGCGCTCGCCCTCTTGTTTTTGTGAGCACTAGCACGCACGCATGCAGCGAACAACCACAAACGGAGTGATCAACGTACACGACGCGTGCGTGTTTTGTTCACGGAAAGACTGCCGCGTACGTGCTGTATGCTGTAGCAATACATTCGGCGACGGCACAACATAGCAGCACGATACAGGTGCAGTCGTAAACAGCACATTCTCGCCATCGGCCATACCATGCTGAATACGCCGGTTCTCGTCCGATCCCCGAAGCTAAGCAGCATTGGGCTCGGTCAGTACTTGGGAGGGAGACCACCTGGGAACACCGAGTGCTGATGGCACCGTTCTTTTTGCGTTTTTAATGCGTGCTTCTGTGACGTCTTGTTTTTTTTTTTCATTTGCACAACGTGTGGGTGGTTGCATTTACTGTAACTTACGTTCAACTGGAGCCTGCTGGTAGAGCCAACGCCGAAATGTAACACCAACAATATTCAGGCCACTACACGATATTGTACGCGGAATGATGACGGTGGTAAGCGGTATACGTAATGATGCAAAGTTTAGTCGCACAAGCTTCTAACCGCTTACTTATCACACCCGCATACAGCTCAATGACAACGCATCAATAAAGTGGCACCTTGTGGGCTGCAACGCACGCAAAATGTGGCGCTCGCCCTCTTGTTTTTGTGAGCACTAGCATGCACGAATGCAGCGAACAACCACAAACGGAGTGATCAACATACACCACGCGTGCGTGTATTGTTCACAGAAAGACTGCCGCGTAGTGCTGTATGCTGTAGCAATACATTCGGCGACTGCACAACATAGCAGCACGATACAGGTGCAGTCGGAAACAGCACATTCTCGCCATCGGCCATACCATGCTGAATACGCCGGTTCTCGTCCGATCCCCGAAGCTAAGCAGCATTGGGCTCGGTCAGTACTTGGGAGGGAGACCACCTGGGAACACCGAGTGCTGATGGCACCGTTCTTTTTGCTTTTTTATTGCGTGCTTCTGTGACGTCTTGTTTTTTTTTCATTTGCACAACGTGTGGGTGGTTGCATTTACTGTAACTTACGTTCAACTGGAGCCTGCTGGTAGAGCCAACGCCGAAGTGTAACACCAACAATATTCAGGCCACTGCACGATATTGTACGCGGAATGATGACGGTGGTAAGCGGTATACGTAATGATGCAAAATTGTGTCGCACAAGCTTCGAACCGCTTACTTATCACACCCGCATACAGCTCAATGACAACGCATCAATAAAGTGGCACCTTGTGGGCTGCAACGCGCGCAAAATGTGGCGCTCGCCCTCTTGTTTTTGTGAGCACTAGCACGCACGCATGCAGAGAACAACCACAAACGGAGTGATCAACGTACACGACGCGTGCGTGTATTGTTCACGGAAAGACTGCCACGAACGTGCTGTATGCTGTAGCAATACATTCGGCGACTGCACAACATAGCAGCACGATACAGGTGCAGTCGTAAACAGCACATTCTAGCCATCGGCCATACCATGCTGAATACGCCGGTTCTCGTCCGATCCCCGAAGCTAAGCAGCATTGGGCTCGGTCAGTACTTGGGAGGGAGACCACCTGGGAACACCGAGTGCTGATGGCACCGTTCTTTTTGCTTTTTATTGCGTGCTTCTGTGACGTCTTGTTTTTTTTACATTTGCACAACGTGTGGGTGGTTGCATTTACTGTAACTTACGTTCAACTGGAGCCTGCTGGTAGAGCCAACGCCGAAGTGTAACACCAACAATATTCAGGCCACTACACGATATTGTACGCGGAATGATGACGGTGGTAAGCGGTATACGTAATGATGCAAAATTTAGTCGCACAAGCTTCTAACCGCTTACTTATCACACCCGCATACAGCTCAATGACAACGCATCAATAAAGTGGCACCTTGTGGGCTGCAACGCGCGCAAATTGTGGGGCTCGCCCTCTTGTTTTTGGGAGCACTAGCACGCACGCATGCACCGAACAACCACAAACGGAGTGATCAACGTACACGACGCGTGCGTGTATTGTTCACGGAAAGACTGCCGCGTACGTGCTGTACGCTGTAGCAATACATTCGGCGACTGCGCAACATAGCAGCACGATACAGGTGCAGTCGTAAACAGCACATTCTCGCCATCGGCCATACCATGCTGAATACGCCGGTTCTCGTCCGATCCCCGAAGCTAAGCAGCATTGGGCTCAGTCAGTACTTGGGAGGGAGACTGCCAGGAAACACCGAGTGCTGATGGCACCGTTCTTTTTGCTTTTTTATTGCGTGCTTCTGTGACGTCTTTTTTTTTTTCATTTGCACAAAGTGTGGGTGGTTGCATTTACTGTAACTTACGTTCAACTGGAGCCTGCTGGTAGAGCCAACGCCGAAGTGTAACACCAACAATCTTCAGGCCACTACACGATATTGTACGCGGAATGATGACGGTGGTAAGCGGTATACGTAATGATGCAAAATTTAGTCGCACAAGCTTCTAACCGCTTACTTATCACACCCGCATACAGCTCAATGACAACACATCAATAAAGTGGCACCTTGTGGGCTGCAACGCGCGCAAAATGTGGCGCTCGCCCTCTTGTTTTTATGAGCACTAGCACGCACGCATGCAGCGAACAACCACAAACGGAGTGATCAACGTACACGACGCGTGCGTGTATTGTTCACGGAAAGACTGCCGCGTACGTGCTGTATGCTGTAGCAATACATTCGGCGACTGCACAACATAGCAGCACGATACAGGTGCAGTCGTAAACAGCACATTCTCGCCATCGGCCATACCATGCTGAATACGCCGGTTCTCGTCCGATCCCCGAAGCTAAGCAGCATTGGGCTCGGTCAGTACTTGGGAGGGAGACTGCCAGGAAACACCGAGTGCTGATGGCACCGTTCTTTTTGCTTTTTTATTGCGTGCTTCTGTGACGTCTTTTTTTTTTTCATTTGCACAAAGTGTGGGTGGTTGCATTTACTGTAACTTACGTTCAACTGGAGCCTGCTGGTAGAGCCAACGCCGAAGTGTAACACCAACAATATTCAGGCCACTACACGATATTGTACGCGGAATGATGACGGTGGTAAGCGGTATACGTAATGATGCAAAATTTAGCCACACAAGCTTCTAACCGCTTACTTAACACACCCGCATACAGCTCATTGACAACGCATCAATAAAGTGGCACCTTGTGGGCTGCAACGCGCGCAAAATGTGGCGCTCGCCCTCTTGTTTTTGTGAGGACTAGCACGCACGCATGCAGTGAACAACCACAAACGGAGTGATCAACGTACACGACGCGTGCGTGTACTGTTCACGGAAAGACTGCCGCGTACGTGCTGTATGCTGTAGCAATACATTCGGCGACTGCACAACATAGCAGCACGATACAGGTGCAGTCGTAAACAGCACATTCTCGCCATCGGCCATACCATGCTGAATACGCCGGTTCTCGTCCGATCCCCGAAGCTAAGCAGCATTGGGCTCGGTCAGTACTTGGGAGGGAGACCACCTGGGAACACCGAGTGCTGATGGCACCGTTCTTTTTGCTTTCTTATTGCGTGCTTCTGTGATGTCTTGTTTTTTTTTTCTTCATTTGCACAACGTGTGGGTGGTTGCATTTACTGTAACTTACGTTCAACAGGAGCCTGCTGGTAGAGCCAACGCCGAAGTGTAACACCAACAATCTTCAGGCCACTACACGATATTGTACGCGGAATGATGACGGTGGTAAGCGGTATACGTAATGATGCAAAATTTAGTCGCACAAGCTTCTAACCGCTTACTTATTACACCCGCATACAGCTCAATGACAACACATCAATAAAGTGGCACCTTGTGGGCTGCAACGCGCGGAAAATGTGGCGCTCGCCCTCTTGTTTTTATGAGCACTAGCACGCACGCATGCAGCGAACAACCACAAACGGAGTGATCAACGTACACGACGCGTGCGTGTATTGTTCACGGAAAGACTGCCGCGTACGTGCTGTATGCTGTAGCAATACATTCGGCGACTGCACAACATAGCAGCACGATGCAGGTGCAGTCGTAAACAGCACATTCTCGCCATCGGCCATACCATGCTGAATACGCCGGTTCTCGTCCGATCCCCGAAGCTAAGCAGCATTGGGCTCGGTCAGTACTTGGGAGGGAGACCACCTGGGAACACCGAGTGCTGATGGCACCGTTCTTTTTGCTTTTTTATTGCGTGCTTCTGTGACGTCTTGTTTTTTTTTCATTTGCACAACGTGTGGGTGGTTGCATTTACTGTAACTTACGTTCAACTGGAGCCTGCTGGTAGAGCCAACGCCGAAGTGTAACACCAACAATATTCAGGCCACTGCACGATATTGTACGCGGAATGATGACGGTGGTAAGCGGTATACGTAATGATGCAAAATTTAGTCGCACAAGCTTCTAACCGCTTACTTATCACACCCGCATACAGCTCAATGACAACGCATCAATAAAGTGGCACCTTGTGGGCTGCAACGCGCGCAAGATGTGGCGCTCGCCCTCTTGTTTTTGTGAGCACTTGCACGCACGCATGCAGCGAACAACCACAAACGGAGTGATTAACGTACACGACGCGTGCGTGTATTGTTTACGGAAAGACTGCCGCGTACGTGCTGTATGCTGTAGCAATACATTCGGCGACTGCACAACATAGCAGCACGATACAGGTGCAGTCGTAAACAGCACATTCTCGCCATCGGCCATACCGTGCTGAATACGCCGGTTCTCGTCCGATCCCCGAAGCTAAGCAGCATTGGGCTCGGTCAGTACTTGGGAGGGAGACCACCTGGGAACACCGAGTGCTGATGGCACCGTTCTTTTTGCTTTTTTATTACGTGCTTCTGTGACGTGTTGTTTTTTTTTATTTGGACAACGTGTGGGTTGTTGCATTTACTGTAACTTACGTTCAACTGGAGCCTGCTGGTAGAGCCAACGCCGAAGTGTAACACCAACAATATTCAGGCCACTACACGATATTGTACGCGGAATGATGACGGTGGTAAGCGGTATACGTAATGATGCAAAACATTAGTCGCACAAGCTTCTAACCGCTTACTTATCACACCCGCATACAGCTCAATGACAACGCATCAATAAAGTGGCACCTTGTGGGCTGTAACGCGCGCAAAATGTGGCGCTCGCCCTCTTGTTTTTGTGAGCACTAGCACGCACGCATGCAGCGAACAACCACAAACGGAGTGATCAACGTACACGACGCGTGCGTGTATTGTTCACGGAAAGACTGCCGCGTACGTGCTGTATGCTGTAGCAAAACATTCGGCGACTGCACAACATAGCAGCACGATGCAGGTGCAGTCGTAAACAGCACATTCTCGCCATCGGCCATACCATGCTGAATACGCCGGTTCTCGTCCGATCCCCGAAGCTAAGCAGCATTGGGCTCGGTCAGTACTTGGGAGGGAGACCACCTGGGAACACCGAGTGCTGATGGCACCGTTCTTTTTGCTTTTTTATTGCGTGCTTCTGTGAGGTCTTGTTTTTTTTTTCATTTGCACAACGTGTGGGTGGTTGCATTTACTGTAACTTACGTTCAACTGGAGCCTGCTGGTAGAGCCAACGCCGAAGTGTAACACCAACAATATTCAGGCCACTACACGATATTGTACGCGGAATGATGACGGTGGTAAGCGGTATACGTAATGATGCAAAATTTAGTCGCACAAGCTTCTAACCGCTTACTTATCACACCCGCATACAGCTCAATGACAACGCATCAATAAAGTGGCACCTTGTGGGCTGTAACGCGCGCAAAATGTGGCGCTCGCCCTCTTGTTTTTGTGAGCACTAGCACGCACGCATGCAGCGAACAACCACAGACGGAGTGATCAACGTACACGACGCGTGCGTGTATTGTTCACGGAAAGACTGCCGCGTACGTGCTGTATGCTGTAGCAATACATTCGGCGACTGCACAACATAGCAGCACGATACAGGTGCAGTCGTAAACAGCACATTCTCGCCATCGGCCATACCATGCTGAATACGCCGGTTCTCGTCCGATCCCCGAAGCTAAGCAGCATTGGGCTCGGTCAGTACTTGGGAGGGAGACCACCTGGGAACACCGAGTGCTGATGGCACCGTTCTTTTTGCTTTTTTATTGCGTGCTTCTGTGACGTCTTGTTTTTTTTTTCATTTGCATAACGTGTGGGTGGTTGCATTTACTGTAACCTACGTTCAACTGGAGCCTCCTGGTAGAGCCAACGCCGAAGTGTAACACCAACAATATTCAGGCCACTACACGATATTGTACGCGGAATGATGACGGTGGTAAGCGGTATACGTAATGATGCAAAATTTAGTCCCACAAGCTTCTAACCGCTTACTTATCACACCCGCATACAGCTCAATGACAACGCATCAATAAAGTGGCACCTTGTGGGCTGCAACGCGCGCAAAATGTGGCGCTCGCCCTCTTGTTTTTGTGAGCACTAGCACGCACGCATGCAGCGAACAACCACAAACGGAGTGATCAACGTACACGACGCGTGCGTGTATTGTTCACGGAAAGACTGCCGCGTACGTGCTGTATGCTGTAGCAATACATTCGGCGACTGCACAACATAGCAGCACGATACAGGTGCAGTCGTAAACAGCACATTCTCGCCATCGGCCGTACCATGCTGAATACGCCGGTTCTCGTCCGATCCCCGAAGCTAAGCAGCATTGGGCTCGGTCAGTACTTGGGAGGGAGACCACCTGGGAACACCGAGTGCTGATGGCACCGTTCTTTTTGCTTTTTTATTGCGTGCTTCTGTTACGTCTTGTTTTTTTTTTCATTTGCACAACGTGTGGGTGGTTGCATTTACTGTAACTTACGTTCAACTGGAGCCTGCTGGTAGATCCAACGCCGAAGTGTAACACCAACAATATTCAGGCCACTACACGATATTGTACGCGGAATGATGACGGTGGTAAGCGGTATACGTAATGATGCAAAATTTAGTCGCACAAGCTTCTAACCGCTTACTTATAACACCCGCATACAGCTCAATGACAACGCATCAATAAAGTGGCACCTTGTGGGCTGCAACGCGCGCAAAATGTGGCGCTCGCCCTCTTGTTTTTGTGAGCACTAACACGCACGCATGCAGCGAACAACCACAGACGGAGTGATCAACGTACACGACGCGTGCGTGTACTGTTCACGCAAAGATTGCCGCGTACGTGCTGTATGCTGTAGCAATACATTCGGCGACTGCACAACATAGCAGCACGATACAGTTGCAGTCGTAAACAGCACATTCTCGCCATCGGCCATACCATGCTGAATACGCCGGTTCTCGTCCGATCCCCGAAGCTAAGCAGCATTGGGCTCGGTCAGTACTTGGGAGGGAGACCACCTGGGAACACCGAGTGCTGATGGCACCGTTCTTTTTGCTTTTTTATTGCGTGCTGCTGTGACGTCTTGTTTTTTTTTCATTTGCACAACGTTTGGGTGGTTGCATTTACTGTAACTTACATTCAACTGGAGCCTGCTGGTAGAGCCAGCGCCGAAGTGAACACCAACAATATTCTGGCCACTACACGATATTGTACGCGGAATGATGACGGTGGTAAGCGGTATACGTAATGATGCAAAATTTAGTCGCACAAGCTTCTAACCGCTTACTTATCACACCCGCATACAGCTCAATGACAACGCATCAATAAAGTGGCACCTTGTGGGCTGCAACGCGCGCAAAATGTGGCGCTCGCCCTCTTGTTTTTATGAGCACTAGCACGCACGCATGCAGCGAACAACCACAAACGGAGTGATCAACGTACACGACGCGTGCGTGTATTGTTCACGGAAACACTGCCGCGTACGTGCTGTATGCTGTAGCAATACATTCGGCGACTGCACAACATAGCAGCACGATGCAGGTGCAGTCGTAAACAGCACATTCTCGCCATCGGCCATACCATGCTGAATACGCCGGTTCTCGTCCGATCCCCGAAGCTAAGCAGCATTGGGCTCGGTCAGTACTTGGGAGGGAGACCACCTGGGAACACCGAGTGCTGATGGCACCGTTCTTTTTGCTTTTTTATTGCGTGCTTCTGTGACGTCTTGTTTTTTTTTTTCATTTGCACAACGTGTGGGTGGTTGCATTTACTGTAACTTACGTTCAACTGGAGCCTGCTGATAGATCCAACGCCGAAGTGTAACACCAACAATATTCAGGCCACTACACGATATTGTACGCGGAATGATGACGGTGGTAAGCGGTATACGTAATGATGCAAAATTTAGTCGCACAAGCTTCTAACCGCTTACTTATAACACCCGCATACAGCTCAATGACAACGCATCAATAAAGTGGCACCTTGTGGGCTGCAACGCGCGCAAAATGTGGCGCTCGCCCTCTTGTTTTTGTGAGCACTAGCACGCACGCATGCAGCGAACAACCACAGACGGAGTGATCAACGTACACGACGCGTGCGTGTACTGTTCACGCAAAGATTGCCGCGTACGTGCTGTATGCTGTAGCAATACATTCGGCGACTGCACAACATAGCAGCACGATACAGTTGCAGTCGTAAACAGCACATTCTCGCCATCGGCCATACCATGCTGAATACGCCGGTTCTCGTCCGATCCCCGAAGCTAAGCAGCATTGGGCTCGGTCAGTACTTGGGAGGGAGACCACCTGGGAACACCGAGTGCTGATGGCACCGTTCTTTTTGCTTTTTTATTGCGTGCTGCTGTGACGTCTTGTTTTTTTTTCATTTGCACAACGTTTGGGTGGTTGCATTTACTGTAACTTACATTCAACTGGAGCCTGCTGGTAGAGCCAGCGCCGAAGTGAACACCAACAATATTCTGGCCACTACACGATATTGTACGCGGAATGATGACGGTGGTAAGCGGTATACGTAATGATGCAAAATTTAGTCGCACAAGCTTCTAACCGCTTACTTATCACACCCGCATACAGCTCAATGACAACGCATCAATAAAGTGGCACCTTGTGGGCTGCAACGCGCGCAAAATGTGGCGCTCGCCCTCTTGTTTTTATGAGCACTAGCACGCACGCATGCAGCGAACAACCACAAACGGAGTGATCAACGTACACGACGCGTGCGTGTATTGTTCACGGAAAGACTGCCGCGTACGTGCTGTATGCTGTAGCAATACATTCGGCGACTGCACAACATAGCAGCACGATGCAGGTGCAGTCGTAAACAGCACATTCTCGCCATCGGCCATACCATGCTGAATACGCCGGTTCTCGTCCGATCCCCGAAGCTAAGCAGCATTGGGCTCGGTCAGTACTTGGGAGGGAGACCACCTGGGAACACCGAGTGCTGATGGCACCGTTCTTTTTGCTTTTTTATTGCGTGCTTCTGTGACGTCTTGTTTTTTTTTTTCATTTGCACAACGTGTGGGTGGTTGCATTTACTGTAACTTACGTTCAACTGGAGCCTGCTGGTAGAGCCAACGCCGAAGTGTAACACCAACAATATTCAGGCCACTGCACGATATTGTACGCGGAATGATGACGGTGGTAAGCGGTATACGTAATGATGCAAAATTTAGCCGCACAAGCTTCTAACCGCTTACTTAACACACCGGCATACAGCTCAATGACAACGCATCAATAAAGTGGCACCTTGTGGGCTGCAACGCGCGCAAAATGTGGCGCTCGCCCTCTTGTTTTTTTGAGCACTAGCACGCACGCATGCAGTGAACAACCACAAACGGAGTGATCAACGTACACGACGCGTGCGTGTACTGTTCACGCAAAGATTGCCGCGTACGTGCTGTATGCTGTAGCAATACATTCGGCGACTGCACAACATAGCAGCACGATACAGTTGCAGTCGTAAACAGCACATTCTCGCCATCGGCCATACCATGCTGAATACGCCGGTTCTCGTCCGATCCCCGAAGCTAAGCAGCATTGGGCTCGGTCAGTACTTTGGGAGGGAGACCACCTGGGAACACCGAGTGCTGATGGCACCGTTCTTTTTGCTTTTTTATTGCGTGCTTCTGTGATGTCTTGTTTTTTTTTCTTCATTTGCACAACGTGTGGGTGGTTGCATTTACTGTAACTTACGTTCAACTGGAGCCTGCTGGTAGAGCCAACGCCGAAGTGTAACACCAACAATCTCAGGCCACTACACGATATTGTACGCGGAATGATGACGGTGGTAAGCGGTATACGTAATGATGCAAAATTTAGTCGCACAAGCTTCTAACCGCTTACTTATAACCCCCATACAGCTCAATGACAACACATCAATAAAGTGGCACCTTGTGGGCTGCAACGCGCGCAAAATGTGGCGCTCGCCCTCTTGTTTTTGTGAGCACTAGCACGCACGCATGCAGCGAACAACCACAAACAGAGTGATCAACGTACACGATGCGTGCGTGTATTGTTCACGGAAAGACTGCCGCGTACGTGCTGTATGCTGTAGCAATACATTCGGCGACTGCACAACACAGCAGAACGATACAGGTGCAGTCGTAAACAGCAAATTCTCGCCATCGGCCATACCATGCTGAATACGCCGGTTCTCGTCCGATCCCGAAGCTAAGCAGCATTGGGCTCGGTCAGTACTTGGGAGGGAGACCACCTGGGAACACCGAGTGCTGATGGCACCGTTCTTTTTGCTTTTTTATTGCGTGCTTCTGTGAGGTCTTGTTTTTTTTTTTCATTTGCACAACGTGTGGGTGGTTTCATTTACTGTAACTTACGTTCAACTGGAGCCTGCTGGTAGAGCCAACGCCCAAGTGTAACACCAACAATATTCAGGCCACTACACGATATTGTACGCGAAATGATGACGGTTGTAAGCGGTATACGTAATGATGCAAAATTTAGTCGCACAAGCTTCTAACCGCTTACTTATCACACCCGCATACAGCTCAATGACAACGCATCAATAAAGTGGCACCTTGTGGGCTGCAACGCGCGCAAGATGTGGCGCTCGCCCTCTTGTTTTTGTGAGCACTTGCACGCACGCATGCAGCGAACAACCACAAACGGAGTGATTAACGTACACGACGCGTGCGCGTATTGTTCACGGAAAGACTGCCGCGTACGTGCTGTATGCTGTAGCAATACATTCGGCGACTGCAGAACATAGCAGCACGATACAGGTGCAGTCGTAAACACCACATTCTCGCCATCGGCCATACCATGCTGAATACGCCGGTTCTCGTCCGATCCCGAAGCTAAGCAGCATTGGGCTCGGTCAGTACTTGGGAGGGAGACCACCTGGGAACATCGAGTGCTGATGGCACCGTTCTTTTTGCTTTTTTATTGCGTGCTTCTGTGACGTCTTCTTTTTTTTTCATTTGCACAAAGTGTGGGTGGTTGCATTTACTGTAACTTACGTTCAACTGGAGCCTGCTGGTAGAGCCAACGCCGAAGTGTAACACCAACAATATTCAGGCCACTACACGATATTGTACGCGGAATGATGTCGGTGGTAAGCGGTACACGTAATGATGCAAAATTTAGCCGCACAAGCTTCTAACCGCTTACTTAACACACCCGCATACAGCTCAATGACAACGCATCAATAAAGTGGCACCTTGTGGGCTGCAACGCGCGCAAAATGTGGCGCTCGCCCTCTTGTTTTTGTGAGCACTAGCACGCACGCATGCAGCGAACAACCACAGACGGAGTGATCAACGTACACGACGCGTGCGTGTACTGTTCACGCAAAGATTGCCGCGTACGTGCTGTATGCTGTAGCAATACATTCGGCGACTGCACAACATAGCAGCACGATACAGTTGCAGTCGTAAACAGCACATTCTCGCCATCGGCCATACCATGCTGAATACGCCGGTTCTCGTCCGATCCCCGAAGCTAAGCAGCATTGGGCTCGGTCAGTACTTGGGAGGGAGACCACCTGGGAACACCGAGTGCTGATGGCACCGTTCTTTTTGCTTTTTTATTGCGTGCTTCTGTGACGTCTTGTTTTTTTTTTCATTTGCACAACGTGTGGGTGGTTGCATTTACTGTAACTTACGTTCAACTGGAGCCTGCTGGTAGATCCAACGCCGAAGTGTAACACCAACAATATTCAGGCCACTACACGATATTGTACGCGGAATGATGACGGTGGTAAGCGGTATACGTAATGCTGCAAAATTTAGTCGCACAAGCTTCTAACCGCTTACTTATAACACCCGCATACAGCTCAATGACAACGCATCAATAAAGTGGCACCTTGTGGGCTGCAACGCGCGCAAAATGTGGCGCTCGCCCTCTTGTTTTTGTGAGCACTAGCACGCACGCATGCAGCGAACAACCACAGACGGAGTGATCAACGTACACGACGCGTGCGTGTACTGTTCACGCAAAGATTGCCGCGTACGTGCTGTATGCTGTAGCAATACATTCGGCGACTGCACAACATAGCAGCACGATACAGTTGCAGTCGTAAACAGCACATTCTCGCCATCGGCCATACCATGCTGAATACGCCGGTTCTCGTCCGATCCCCGAAGCTAAGCAGCATTGGGCTCGGTCAGTACTTGGGAGGGAGACCACCTGGGAACACCGAGTGCTGATGGCACCGTTCTTTTGCTTTTTTATTGCGTGCTGCTGTGACGTCTTGTTTTTTTTTCATTTGCACAACGTTTGGGTGGTTGCATTTACTGTAACTTACATTCAACTGGAGCCTGCTGGTAGAGCCAGCGCCGAAGTGAACACCAACAATATTCTGGCCACTACACGATATTGTACGCGGAATGATGACGGTGGTAAGCGGTATACGTAATGATGCAAAATTTAGTCGCACAAGCTTCTAACCGCTTACTTATCACACCCGCATACAGCTCAATGACAACGCATCAATAAAGTGGCACCTTGTGGGCTGCAACGCGCGCAAAATGTGGCGCTCGCCCTCTTGTTTTTGTGAGCACTAGCACGCACGCATGCAGCGAACAACCACAAACAGAGTGATCAACGTACACGATGCGTGCGTGTATTGTTCACGGAAAGACTGCCGCGTACGTGCTGTATGCTG